>NC_137812.1:57494170-57524170 GCF_963921795.1 Nannobrachium achirus
GAATAACATGATGGGGTGGCAACAACAGAGCAGGTGACACGTTTAACCTTAACAGACTGGTGAGGAAAGCAGGCTCTGTCGTCGGGTCCTATTTGCAGGGGGTGGAGGAAGTAACCAGGGTGCGAACGGCTAGGAAGCCGGATTCCATCTTGGAGAACTCCTCCCACCCCCTCCATCTGGAGATCATCAGTTACTGGAGTAAGAGAGGAAACGACCGGTTTGCCTACCCAGGTCGGAGATGCGAGAGACTAGGAAAGTCTTTTGTACCGGCTGCCCTTAAGCTGTACAACGAGACACATAACGGACGATTGACAAGGACTTCCTTCCTAACCTAGACTTACGGAACTGTATTGACTTTGACCTCTAAGGACCTTCCAGGGAGGGTGCTCATGTGCGTCTGGCTGTGACACGCTTCCTAGTTTCTTCTTCTTTGAGCTGTTTTTTTTTTTTTTTTTTTTCGCACTGATTTTTTGACATTGCACTATTAGGTTGTGTTAGTAGTTTCTGAGTATTTTGCTTTGTTTAACAATGACGTGTGTGTGTAGAGTACACACACCCACTCTGCTGGGAGAGACAGAGAGAGAAAGAAGCATGTGTGTGTGTGTGTGTGGGCGCACGTGCGACACAGAAAGAAACCCAGGAGTCGGATTCTTGGAGGCGGACTCTTCAGGGGGAGGCAGATTTTCAAGAATCCTAAAACAACCCCGGTACAGTTAGGTTCTTCTAAAGGAGCGTTTGTTTTCTATTGACCATGACAGAGGCGTGACGTCTCAGGCGACCTTGATCCACGTGAGACACCGTCGAGCGAGCGGTATAGTGAGCGAGTTGCTGTGTCGAGCATTGCGAAGGTTGCATGAGCCGACCCAGCGCCCTTATGTTATGTTATGTTATGTTATGTTATGTTATGTTATGTTATGTTATGTTATGTTATGTTATGTTATGTTATGTTTTATTTATTTGTCATGGACATAACAATTACATTGGACGAACCAGATGCATTGATATAAGTGATTATAGCAATAAGTGATCATAGCACATGTGCTAATTCTCATCACCTGTCCACAGGAGGCTTTTCTATTTTACAAAAATCTAATCTAACACCCAATCAAGTACAATAAACATTAATACTAATCTAAAACCCAATCAAGTACAAAAACAATAATACTAATCTAAAACCCAGTCAGGTACAAACAATTATAATATGTGCTTACTAATAAGAACTAACAACAACGAACCACAATCTGACCCATCAGCTTGTGGGACATACAACATCATAAATAGCCATAATCAATCAATTCACACATCAGGTAGATAACAGAAACTATCCATGTGAACACAGTTCATTATTATTAATATTCAGTTAGAATGTGTAAACCAGGGGGACAGAAAAATAAATGTTCATCACCCCCCCCCCCCCCCCCCCCCCCCCCCCGGGTTAGGGTTAGGGTTGGGCTCCAATGACTCCGCCCTATAGGAATCTGTGGTCTGCATTCAGACTCCTCTCGCATACATGACTTCATGACTACACACTAAGTCGCTCCAAAAAGGGCTGTGTTGATACAGAGGGTGAGAAGATGTGTTTGTGTTGTGTGAGCACAACTCAACTTGTGCTACCAATAATATTAATGTTAAATTATCAATCTTAACTCAACTGTGCTTTGCCAATTACTTGTGGGCCCATTTGCAATACCCTCGCGGGCCACCAGCGGGCCCCAACCCACAGGTTGGGAATCATTGTTCTATGTCAAGGTCTTATCAGTAACCAGGCACTGATTCATTTCCATTTCCCCCCTGTGATCATGAATATGCAGGGCCCAGACGATCACTTAATATCATCATGTTTTTAATGATCAGTGTTGACCTTTAGCCACGAGAAGATGAGTGCACACTGAACCAATGCAGAGAACAAGGCAGCCAAAGCCTTTGAAAAACCACCATTACGAACATCATTATGTTGCCGCGCGCGCGCGCGTGTGTGTGTGTGTGTGTGTGTGTGTGTGTGTGTGTGTGTGCTTGTGCGAGCGTGCATGCGTGTGCTTGTATACCTATATGTGTGGCCAAATGTCCCCAAAGGCATAGCATTCGTTGTGAGGACCATTTTCCTGGTCAGTGTTAGGGTGTTGGGTTCACGGTTAGGGACAGTGTTAGGGTCAGGGTTATATACCTAATATGTAATACAGACCGAATACCCCATATCAGCACCAGCCTCAGTGGCTTGCCTTGCTAATCACTAGAGTCAAAACGGTTGGGAGTCTAATGATTTAGATGGGATTGAATCCCTCTTGTGCCACTATTTTTCCGCCAACCACAGACAATTTATTTTGCCAATAAAGTATAGTTTTAGACCGCGACGGAGGCGCGCCGTCTCAAAAGAACTTGAGTCACGAGAGGCACAGTTGAGCAAGCTAAAGCGTGCGAGTCGCTGTACGCAACCGAACGTTGCGAAGTTCGCTTGAGCCGACTCAGCACCGGTCGAGTTTTGTACCGATAGGCACAGAATTGTAAATCATGTTGTGGGGAGCGCGTTTGCCCCAATTGCCACTCAAAGTGATTTAAGTTTAAGGCATAAGAGCTGGTACTTAAGACAATCATAATAGAGCCCTAAATGTCTGGCAGCATAGACATAAGCCATGTTTCCATAAGCTTATTCGAAAATAGGAAGCGAATTATCAGAAATTCGCATTAAGACAAAGCGAATTTAGCCTGTTTCCATTTGCGGGTGTCATTCGAATTAGCGACCGAAACGAGACGTGAGCACTGCACATCTGACTGCTGTGACTCGATCGCTGCACAGTGCACACTCATCCTGCAAGTTTCAGCATCCTCTGGAAGGTGGCCGATCTGCAAGCTCACAATGCGGCGCGGAGACGCGGATGCGAGCTGCTGTGAGCTTGTAGATCTGCCACTTTTGGCACGCAACACCGTGTGATGAGGAAGGGTTAGCCACGGGTGGCTTGACTCCAGGAGGTGAAAACGGGAGGAATTTACACACGGTCCGTGTCACTCCGTGTGTAACAAACAACTGGTTTGTTTTGTGGGCTAACGCTATACAATGGCCGTTAAACGGCAGGGGAAAGTGTTAAGTTGGAGGACGATATGGACCCAGAACATTTATTCGCATTTATTGTCTTTATTGTCATTCACAAATGCGTATTTAGTTTATTCGATAAAGCCTCAAAATCCACCTCCTCCAAGCGGATAAAAGTTTTTGCGGATAATGAAAGTTTATTTGAATTTTGAAGTGTTTCCATAAAAATAAACATAAAAAACACTCACGATAATCGTATCGTGGAGATATGATCGTGATATCGTCCTGTACTGGGATCAATTCACATTTATTTCCCGAGCTGTATATCCGTTACCACTTAAACCCTCTATAATTGGTAAAAGGTAGTTATAAATATAGATGCTTGATACTGTCTTTTTTTCACTCTCTATCAAATGTCTTAGATCGGCTATTTTTTGGCAAATGTTCCACCCCAGGATAAGGGATTTTGATTATCGCGAAGATATCGCAAATCGCAATTTATTTTGTCACAATAATCGGGATATGTCATTTTCATACCGTCCCATCCCTATCCTCCAGTTGTTACACGTTGCTCCAATGAACTGCAGCAGCGGATGAGGTATCTAGCTTTTTATATCTATGTCTGGCAGGCCTTGAACCAGGGACGTGCTGGCCATTGGGAAAAGCAGGACAACTCCCGAACGGCCGGTTCATTCCCAGCCGGTCCAGGCTGGCCATTAGGAAAAAACATTAACAAAAATGTCGGCCTTTGTTCCATTTTGGGGGCTGGGCGGCCAACAAAGTAAATCGTCACTGTCGGGCAGAAACCTTGTATCTCCAAGTTTCAAATTTATACATTTTCTCGCAAAGCAAAGCCCTGCTTCATCATACAAGGCTGTCGCACAAAAGTAGTGAAAACAGCAGATCTACAAGCACACAACGCCTCGCACCGCGAGGCGTTGTGTGCTTGTCGGCGGTTTTCACTAGTTCAAATCATTTTTAAAATTATAAATACAAAACAAACGGTTTTGGACATACAAGGTTTCCACCCGACAACAACGAAATATAACTCATGTAATTGGCCCACTGGCTTGTCACTTGTCATGATCTGAAATGGCAAATCTTTGAGTAGCAGCAGCGCTATAGAGAGATCTCTCTCTCTATAGCGTGCAATGAGGGCCTCTCCAACTCTTTTTCCCGGGCTGAATCAGGGGCCCAGCACGTCCCTAGTGATAACTCCCACATCAGCCCTTGGTTGTGCTCCACTAGGAGGCAGTACTTATCTAGGATACAGATGGTCTATGCTCTCCACTAGGGGGCAGCACTCATCTAGGAGACAGATGGTCTATGGTCTCTGCAGCCATCTGGAGCTCACATTAAACACACATAAACAAAACCTCAGCCATTAACAAGCATCAGGAACACCAGCAGCACCAGCTTAACACAACAACATTCTTCCAATAGATTAGATAGATAACATTTTAACTTTAAGCATTATAGTAATGTATTTCTAACTTGTAACGGTTGGAACTGATTCAAGCTGGAGAAAGCAAAGTTGTGTTGTTTGAATGCTGCATAATTAAATTAATGAGTGTTGTTTGCATTACACATAAGTCCTAGATCGAGCAGATTATGGTCACAGAGCTGCTGCAAAGCGCATTTATTACATGTGCGCACGCACACACACGCACACACACACACACACACACACAGGCACGCACGCACGCACGCACGCACGCACGCACGCACGCACGCACGCACACACACACACACACACACACACACACACACACACACACACACACACACACACACACACACACACACACACACACACACAGACAGACAGACAGACAGACAGACAGACATCAGTGCACACATGCATTTTGAATACACTCATATAACATATACAGTCTACAATAACATAATACATAGAAAGAAATGCTTAATGATTTGGGTGTGTTGATTTTCATTATTTGTAAATATTGTTGCCCTGCAAACTAGCAGAGAATGCTGAGCTAATGAGTTTATTGGCAGTCACGCATCAAATGGATGTCATTTTCCCCTGTGGCTGGAGCTCAGCGTATAGGCTTATAAGCTTATGGTATAAAGAAAATACAGAGATTCCGATGAGGAGGAGTTAAAGCACATGTCAAACGTGAAGATTATAATGGATGATGATCTGTTGGACAGGCAGCAAGTCCATCAAATTCACATTTGGTTTTGATACCATGACACAAGTGCCAACACTTGTCTGAGACAGGTTTGCTCCTCTCAAGCTGTCACAATCGGCATCAAGTGTTGGATTGGTGGGGTACAGTAGTCTCGCATGGCCAGACAGACTGTTGCCTCCCACCATTTACAAATGCTTCCGTCATAGAGTCAATGAACGGATCATGAGTAAGCCATAAAGCGATTGTGAAGCCTTTTCTCCACTTCCATTTAATTTTTACAACGCGTACATGTATATAAATCGGAATCATGTATATAGCTTGCTGCTTATAGCAGAAATTATGATTTTAAAATATATTTTCGTGAATGGAAAAGCCAGCTTCAGTTACTGGGATTTCTGGAGGTGTAGTTCCAGACTCTTTATATAGAATTCAGAGATTGTGGAATAGTTGTCTGGCTACGTGATACTAGGGATACAGTAACAGTAACTGTAAGTCCTGTGATGCATTAGGTGTAAAGCTGTATTTGCACACCAAGCTGCCTCACGCTACAGAAACAGGAGTTAGGCCACTGACCTATGGGCCACATGGCATGGGAACCATTGGTTCCCGACCTGCAAGGCTACTTACTTGTATCTATGTTTACAGTACTTGTATCTATGTTTACAGTACTTGTATCTATGTTTACAGTACTTGTATGTATGCTTTGTACTGTACATGTCCCCTCAAAGGTCAAACAATAACAGTTCATGACACCACAACACCATTAATGAAAAAAGGCTGCGCGTCCAGGAAATGCCTGGTGAAAGTGAAGCTCATGAAGAGTGTAAAATTGGATCGATAATAGATAAGCATATAAAACGTTTCTGTGCCTACACAGGGCTGTGTCAGTTTGGGGGGCAGCAGCCAGGACACATTGAAGCTGAAGGATTAGGATTAGTAGCATATGGGGCTCTGTGTTTTGATTGATCGATTCATCATCGAAGGAAAAAATGTCTGATTTTACAACCTGAGTTAAAGGTCAAAGTGTGAAGCAACATGTTTGAAAAATGTCTTCCTTGGTTTAATGCTGATCGGTCTAATGGTACCTCACAGACAGACAGAGAGACAGAGAGACAGATACAGACAGACAGACAGACAGACAGACAGACAGACAGACAGACTAACAGGTTCACAAACAGACTCACAGGAGCAAAAACATAATCCCCATCCCATAATCAGATCAAGTTCTCAATAATAGGTGTATGAATGGTGTTCAAAGTAGGCCTGCTTTGTGTTTTCAATAGTGACTTACCAAACCAGCAGCTTGCCTTAGCATACATACAGTACAACCATCCATCAAGTGATACACCTAGAACCAAATCTATAAATCCTCCAACTAGTCACCACATTGAGAAGCTTTCCACATGTATTACTAATTCTAACTTTGAAGTGGCACAACAATGCAGTGGTATAATAACATTCAACGGGTTTACTGGTGCCACAAAAGAAGCAACGATTTAGTGAACAAGCATTAATTAAAGGTGGGCTAAATGTGAACAGCAACACTTTGGCCTATCCCATCTCCCCAGGGCAAGGCTGGTCTGGTCTCAAGCACACAGGCAGGTTAGAGCATGCATGGGCATGAGTGCGCATTTTTTATGCATCCAGATAAAAAGTTATTAGGATATAATATTATTTTGTATGTAGTGCCAGTTAAATAGGCAATTTCCCATACCCTTTATTTTAATCAAACAGTTACAGTAACCAATGCCCTCAGCACAGCCATGCCCACAGCCATGGGAAGAGGGGTGTGAGGAGTCTAAAGGCAAATTTATACCTCGCTGAACAAGTGCATCCATCGTACAACAAAAATGACGTATATTCAAGTGTGTTGATGACACTCATGAATCCATGTCACTTACGTCCTGCGACACATGCGACGGAATATAAATCAGCCTTGAAAGATTGAAGAGTACGCCAACAAAGACCCTGTGACACGACTCATGCTCACTAGACCCCCTCCCAAGTTAATGTTACAGGACTATATCCTTCAAGCTTCTCAGTGTAGGAGTACTGATCCAGGATCAACACAAAGGGTCCTCTCTTGACCTTCTCATCCACAGTGACAACAGTGATCCCAGGTCTGAATTCCTATTTTGAGACTGTTGATGAATACAGGCATATTATGTGTAAAAAAAATATAAAAGAAATAAGACTACAGTAAAGTGACCCATGCAGAAACTCCATTACCCAGCAGGCCTTACCCTGTCCTTCACTATGAGACACTTTGCAGGAGGAGGAGACAATGGAAACAGAATTAGAATGGCACCTTTGGGGATGTTGAAGACACAATAGTCCCTAGAGGAACAGCCCTGGACAGCAAATGTTTTTGGAAATCACTCAGTAAAGAAGAAGAAGAAAAGAAAAAAATAAAGAAAGTCTCGCTAACATGAACTATGAATGAACCCTCTGTTTACTGAAGTTTACAGACTCATTAATCCATACATGGATTTGTACACACTGGCTCTTTTTCAAACCGATAGATTGGTCACTTTCATCTGCCACTGTCCATTCGTATTGTTCGGCAATCGTGGAAACTTTTCGCTTTGGCCAATCAAGGTGAAAAACCTCTGTGAAGTCAAAGTAGCTTATTTCCGCATATCAAATATCTATAAAAGGTGTGACAGGCAGCGGAAAGAGATTTTAAAATGAAGAACACTTGAACACAGCTGGTTGTTTAGCGTTTGGGTGAACACACATCACATCAACAGCACACAGAGAGAACACAGAAAAGATGCTAACCACTTTATCCTCCTTTGTGGCATGCAGTCCAGGTAGCAGTGAGACGTGAGAGAAAAGTGAGGGAGGGAGCAAAGGAAAGGAATAGAAAGTTGAGGAATGGAAAGGAAAGGAAAGGAAAAGTGGAGTATAGATAGGGGGATAAACAGAGAATTGTGGAATGGGAAAATGGATAGATTGTGGGAAGAGAAGGGGAAAAAAGGAGGGAGAGAAAGGGACATGGTGTGAATGTTCATTTATCACATTCCCGTCCCCATACATATTACATATTACATTATTTACAGTGACACAAACTCAGGTGAGGGGGTGACTGCACGTGATGAAGCAATATACATGCATGGCCTGTCCCGACATGACCTTGGCAAAACTATAACTCTGCTGTTTGGAAGTGTCACCAGTCTTGAGCATTCACAAGGAACTGGAACACCAAATGAGACATAGAACATAGGACTGCCTATAATAATACATATTATATCAATATTGTGATATAGGACTAGATTTTGGATATTGTAATATCATGTTATGGCATAATTGTTTTATTTTTTTACCATGTTTAATGGTTTTATTGGCTAAATAGGCTACCTAGCTCACAGCGCATTGCAGCATTATGAGCTTGTAGATTGGCTATATTTGCTATTTTTGAAAGCTTTGAAAACATTCACCCATTCACACACACATGGCAAAGGAAACCATGCAAGGCACCAACCTGGGGCAAAGTTGCCATGTATATGCTTATTAAAAGAGACTTTGGGCTTGTTAAAGTTGCTAAAATATATAGTAAATATTTATAGCGTTTTTTGGGGTCTTGTTTCTAAAGTGTAGTTGCTTATTTGGGCTTGCTGCCTAATGCTGTTTAAACCAGTGCTTATCAAACATTTTAATGTCAAGCAAGGACCCCCAATGAACATGAATTTGTCCACGGACCCCCCATCTAAAAATTACCAGATTTATGTTTTAAAAAATATTCAAAATGTGTCAATTTTTTTCAAGATAATTTTGAAAATAGCAGATCTACAAGATCTAACTTGTAGATTGGCTATTTTCAATAGGTTTATGCATATAGGTTTAAAGTACTCATGTAGCCTAATAGCTGCTTCTATTGGCCTTGTTGTCATTGACCCAGTTGCTTATTTCTCTCGCAAAGTCGCAACATCAGTCAAGACTGGTTAGGGGTTCAGTGTCTTGGTTAAAGACACCGAGAGGGAGCCAGAGATCCAAACGGGAACACTCTACCTCCTGAGCCACTGCCACACTTATATTATCGTCGCAATACAGTATTATCGATATAGCGGTAGCCTATTTGGTCAAAAATATTGTAATATTCGTTTTTGTCCATATTGGCCAGCCCTAAAGTACCTTGGCATGACTGTGAAACTAAACTACTCATACTTCTGGAAAACGCAGAGGGCACAACAGAACTTGTTCTTTCATAACCATGTGCCCAGCAGATCAATGTTCTACTGCTTTGTAAAAACAAACAAAACATTACAAACACTCACACATGCGCGCACACGCACGCACGCACGCACGCACGCACGCACGCACACACACACGCGCGCGCACACACACACACACACAGATGAACGTATAGCATATCATGTCTTATGTCCAAACATGGATATAAATGGAAAACACGTATGTTGAGTGTATATGTTTTATTTATCTATTTGTTTTATATGTGAGCTCACGTTTGCACGCTGTATATTGTTAAACAGGTGGCCGGGGATGTGATCTGCAGTAAAAGGGTTAAAACTGAAATGCTTCATTTAATTGTAAAATAGATCCATATCGCATGGTTGCATGATTTTATGGGTTAATAGGTGCTACCACCACCAATTACATGATTTAGCATAATATAATTATGGTGCTGAAGAGAGGTCTAGTGGCCAAATTAATATCCAGTTGGCACAGATAAGGCTGGCATCAGCATGTTGCTGTGATGCCTTCTGCAGGGCACAGACTGGTACTACAACATGCTTCTGTGCAACATTCTGTGATGCCCAAACATCACAGTAAGTGGACCGTGCCACAGACCATAATGCTTTTTATTTTAAAGAGCATTATAGAGTGCATTCTTTATGATCCAGCAATTTTAGCATTATTGGATCATTGTTTGAGTGCTGAAGATGGCCGTCTTGGTTAGGCCTAGAATTATTGAATGCTTTAACCAGTGAAAAATAGCAGATATACAAGCTCACAGCGCGGCACCGAGTGCCGCGCTGCGAGCTTGTAGATCTGCTATTTTTGAAAAAGTCGTGAAAATGTGTGCAAATCTTTGAATATATGTATTTTCAAAGCTTTCAAAGTTTGTAACTCAGATTTTGCTTCTGGGTGCCGTGGTCCCTGGAACTAAATATTTTGAGATGCTGGTCAGTGGCCAAATAAATATCATTTTGGGGGTCCTTCACATGAAAAGGTTTGAGAACCACTGACATAGTAGTCTTTCAAGAACAGACCAACTGAGCTCCATTTAAGTGAAAAGGACCTTTTCTTTGACGATGGCTAGCCAGATTGCTGACATATAGGTTTTTCAAAAAATCTTAGAAGGATTCAAAAGAAACTTGAATCGGGTCAAAATTCAAATTTTCACGATTTTTCTAAAATAGCAGATCTACAAGCTCGCAGCGCGGCACTCGGACCGGTGCCACGCTGTGAGCTTGTATATATCTGCTATTTTTCAATAGTTAAAGCATAAAATAATGATACACAATAATGTGTACCCGTTCTAAATGGGTTAAAAAAGGCTACGGACACTATTATGCAATTAACTAATGCATATTATACTATTATATTATCCAAATATTTTGCTTAAGTACAATTTTTGCAAACAAACATATTTCAGAGGTGGGAGTGCAAGTTTTGTTTATCATATTTAAATGCTTTATAAATCACATCTAACGTCCCTCACATCTCAATCTCACTCAATCTCTCCCATAGACTACCATTCACGCACATGCACGCACACACGCACACGCACACACACACGCACGCACGCACGCGCGCACACACACACACAGCCCACATGTTTACATACCGGTATACAGACATTTCATGACACATGCATGTAGATACAGGCATACAATCTCTCTCTCTCTCTCTCTCTCTCTCTCTCTCTCTCTCTCTCTCTCTCTCTCTCTCTCTCTCATAAAAACACCACCACAAGGCTGTATTCTCCTGAGAATAACAATGTATTATTTAAAAGAAAGAAAGAATTTAAAAACATCATTAACTAATATTATTTCCTACTTGTACAGTATTTATGTCATTCTAATCTCTTTTTCCTTTCCATGTAACAGTCTACCTGTGGTGAAAGCAATTTCAATGGTTTTACCAACAGCGATACTATCATTATCCCCGGCCAGTGATTTTTGCTTTACGTCTTGTGCCAGTGTGAGTCCAGACCCAGCTGGGCTGGGCGGATCTGGAACAGATTGGGAACCAGCGGGCCAAGGGTGGAGGGCCCATAGTCAGGTAAGATACCTAGGAGGGCCTCTCTCTGGGCTTGGACCGGGGCCCAGAGAGAGGTGCGATGGAGACGGGACTGATCTTAAAATAGCAACCACATGCTGGGCCAATGGATTTTTGTGCAGCCCTATGCATATCTATGATTGTTAGGAATTAGGCTAGGGTGACCATACCTCCTCTTTTCCCCGGACATGTCCTCTTTTTGGGGGCTGTCCGGCCTTTCCAGGGGGAGTTTATAAAATCCTTCAAATGTCCGGGGTTTTGAGTTTGTGTAGCGTCTACTTTATCAGTGCATGACATACCGTTGTATTTACCATATCGGTACACGTTCAGGGGTTCGTTTGGAAACACACTCTGAGAGGCTGAGTTCCACCCGAACCCCGGAATGTGTATTAATTCATTAGAAAACAGTGCAGTGCTGCGCTCTCCGGTCTCCTCCTACGTACGTTCAGTTCAAGCAAAGCCACGGAAGCGAACGCACGCATGCATGCACTGTCTGCGGTGAACGAATGAAAAGAAGATCTGCCGATTTGCCCGAAAAGCAAATGCAATTTCACTGATGAAATGCGGCTGTGTTTTCATCTGGGTTGTGACAAATGCGAAGCAGAGTGTACTGTATGCAAAGCAGGAACTTATATTGTGGCAAATACAGGTTCCAAGTTTCAACGACCTGCAAGCCCATATGGCCACTACAAAGCACAATACCGGTGTGCAAGGGGAGAGGCGTTAGGCTATTTATATTTTTATATTAGCCACCATAAGAGACATTATTTTAAAGAATGGGCTAACATAGGCATGTCTTCATGGTTTCTCAGTTTATAATCTGTGAGCTATACAATTAAGTAATGTGTGTGGGTTGACTGATTTTATTGATCAGGGGTTGACACAAAACAGTTGCCCGAGTAAAAAAAATGTTCGGGCAGGTGGAGTTGGCTTCCATGTTGCCCGACGGGCAAGTGCATTCCGTCTTCATTAAATATGATTGGCTATTCATGAACGACAATGCTACCTTTTTAAAACAAGCAGTTTCACTCATTATTTTAGTTTTTCAAAGTGACTGTCACCACTCGGCTGGATTTAACATTAATTAGTTCCACAATCTCAAATTGTACCAATGATTTTATAATGGACGATTTACTTTTCAGGCAAGTCGGAATGACTTTCGGGCAAATATAACATATAATGTTATGGCATAATTAACAGCACTTGCCCGATGGGTAAGTGCCTCTGAGTAGCCTGATTTCAGACTCTACGCTGGGGCTTGAGTCTGAACTTGTGGCCATTCTATTTGATTGAAAAGGGGAGGGGATTTAAAATTTGAAATTCCCAATGACAAGAGATCTGGTGGGAGGGGTTGTGTTTGACTTTTGCACACAAACATTCCCTCCTCCCCCTCCCCTCAATGACATGCACCAAACAGGTCATTGTCTTTGATGTTTCATTGATTAGAGAGAATCACTAACGAGCTATTCGACACTTGTATGGCTCAATCAATGACTGCAGTTCGGAGCCCTTTTGAAGTTCAAAGGGAGCAATTAAGAACTCTGGTGAGCCACGCAGCCACCCCTCCCTCCACTGTTTCTGTTGATTTTCAAAAGTTAGACGCGCCCCTCCTCCACATTGCATTGATTTCATTGGTCGGTTTCGGTCGGTTTGAGAAGCTTTCGGTAGCAAGAGACACGTCATATGACACATCCAGACCAAGAGATGCAGTTCACTCAGAGAGTGGGCGGGTCTATTGGCTGGAGCCAGGCTAGCCTCTGAGACCTATGGGGCTTTTAAGCCGTGACATCATTTTGTAGGCAGAGGAGAATCTGCCCCCAGAGCATTTTCTGTCCCTCGCTATTTCAAAAAACAACGACTAAAGAATAACGACTAAAGTATAATTCTAACACTTTCCTTTCAACAACAAATACTTAACAGCCCCATGGGGCTGTTAAGTATGACATCATTTTGTAGGCAGAGGAGAATTTCTGCCCCCAGTTTCCGTGAATCTTTTTACTATTTTTACTATTTACACATTTTTCTTCTCTTTGTTGTTGAAAGGAAAGTGTTAGAATTATACTTTAGTCGTTATTTTTTAGTTGTTGTTTTTTTAAATAGCGAGGGACAGAAAATGCTCTGGGGGCAGATTCTCCTCTGCCTACAAAATGATGTCACGGCTTAAAAGCCCCATAGTGTCAACCTCAGATTCTTTTCTAGGGTTTCCATTTTTTAGTTCAAATAAAGTAAAGTACCCTATTTCAGTGTCTCCCATACTTTCTACTGTGCTACTCTGTGTGGTGTCTATTAAATGTAAATACAAAATAGTTTTTGCTGCCTTTGTCAGGAAGTTTGTATATCCATTCCCAATGGTGTCACTGTTGCGTGATTATGGATCCCACTGGGAAAGATGGATAACCACTCCCCGGACTCATTTTTGAAGCTTGTGATTGGCTGAACCGGACGTAGGGAGCGCTCCGTTGTAGTCACTTGGACCGCGCGAGGTGCACCAAAACCCAATTATCATTGCGTTTATCGTGCGCTTGCCCAGGCCTTACGGCCTGGGCATAAATAGAACGATTGAATTCACCACGGCTTCGTAACTCCCTGGCCCGCTCTTCGCGGGCACTCGCGCCTGCGGCGCTCGGGCGCGAAGAGCAGGACCAAGGTCTGCTGGCCTTCGCGCCGCTTGCAATGTCGTGGACAATAACTGAAAACGAGCGCTCTATGCCGTTTCCATCCATCTTTCCCAGTGGGATCCATAATCAGGCGTCACTGTTTAACATGCTTAACCAGTGATTGTGAGACATCACAGGAGACACAAGACAAAATAGATGCCAAAATGTGTGATAAGTGAACCTCTCCCATTGTGGACGATTCCACAACACATGATCAAGTAAATTACTTTAAACGTGAGTCTGCAGACACCAGTCATTGATGCCAAGCCACCACACTTTGGTCTCTCTCCAAAGTGTGACCAGGTAGTGTGAAAAAGCAGATGCAGTCAGACAGACAGACAGACAGACAGACAGACAGACAGACAGACAGACAGACAGACAGACAGACAGACAGACACACACAGAGATACCAACAACCACCACATAATGATGACAGTGATGAGGGGAGTGAGTGAAGGCAGAGAGGCAGAGGCGCACACTTTCCTTTCAACAACAAATACTTAACAGCCCCATGGGGCTGTTAAGTATGACATCATTTTGTAGGCAGAGGAGAATTTCTGCCCCCAGTTTCCGTGAATCTTTTTACTATTTTTACTATTTACACATTTTTCTTCTCTTTGTTGTTGAAAGGAAAGTGTTAGAATTATACTTTAGTCGTTATTTTTTAGTTGTTGTTTTTTTAAATAGCGAGGGACAGAAAATGCTCTGGGGGCAGATTCTCCTCTGCCTACAAAATGATGTCACGGCTTAAAAGCCCCATAGTGTCAACCTCAGATTCTTTTCTAGGGTTTCCATTTTTTAGTTCAAATAAAGTAAAGTACCCTATTTCAGTGTCTCCCATACTTTCTACTGTGCTACTCTGTGTGGTGTCTATTAAATGTAAATACAAAATAGTTTTTGCTGCCTTTGTCAGGAAGTTTGTATATCCATTCCCAATGGTGTCACTGTTGCGTGATTATGGATCCCACTGGGAAAGATGGATAACCACTCCCCGGACTCATTTTTGAAGCTTGTGATTGGCTGAACCGGACGTAGGGAGCGCTCCGTTGTAGTCACTTGGACCGCGCGAGGTGCACCAAAACCCAATTATCATTGCGTTTATCGTGCGCTTGCCCAGGCCTTACGGCCTGGGCATAAATAGAACGATTGAATTCACCACGGCTTCGTAACTCCCTGGCCCGCTCTTCGCGGGCACTCGCGCCTGCGGCGCTCGGGCGCGAAGAGCAGGACCAAGGTCTGCTGGCCTTCGCGCCGCTTGCAATGTCGTGGACAATAACTGAAAACGAGCGCTCTATGCCGTTTCCATCCATCTTTCCCAGTGGGATCCATAATCAGGCGTCACTGTTTAACATGCTTAACCAGTGATTGTGAGACATCACAGGAGACACAAGACAAAATAGATGCCAAAATGTGTGATAAGTGAACCTCTCCCATTGTGGACGATTCCACAACACATGATCAAGTAAATTACTTTAAACGTGAGTCTGCAGACACCAGTCATTGATGCCAAGCCACCACACTTTGGTCTCTCTCCAAAGTGTGACCAGGTAGTGTGAAAAAGCAGATGCAGTCAGACAGACAGACAGACAGACAGACAGACAGACAGACAGACAGACAGACAGACAGACAGACAGACACACACAGAGATACCAACAACCACCACATAATGATGACAGTGATGAGGGGAGTGAGTGAAGGCAGAGAGGCAGAGGCGTCACAAGGGGGGGAAAAGTGGAACTGATCGAGTTACCAGGGCCCAAGGTGGAGCGACCTTAATTATTTTCTACTTTAGCTATTGAAAAATAACAGATATACAAGCTCACAGCGCGGCACCGAGTGCCACGCTGCGAGCTTGTAGATCTGCTCATTTTGAAAAGTCGTGAAAATGTTGTGCAGATCTTTGAATATATGTATTTTTTAAGCGAACATTTGTAACTAAATATTTTGCGATGGGGGTCCATCCATACATATCATTTGGGGGGTCCTTCACATGAGAATGTTTCAGCACCAGCACTGACGTTTTTAACACATCGGATGCCCACGTGGTGTCTACAAGTCAATTTCTTTGATGTCGCTGGAGGCCCACGACGCGTTTGACGCGTTGTACAGTAAACTATACTGTACTGTAGCTACTGCACTTGGCTACCGTGGTGATGAAACAAACTCCATTTCCCAACATGCTGTTTTCTCCGGATTCTCTTCCTTTTTTCATTTTTTTCTCAAAACGGCAGCCTCTTCTACATGCCGTAACACAAACACTGTGGCTTAGAAATGATAAAAAACGGTCCTGACTGAAAGAAAAGATTTTCGCGAAATAAACAGGACATACTCGGATTACATTTACTCGGATTACTTTTCTCGCCAGTACTCTCGCCGGTAGGTAAAATGACGCGTTGCCATGGGCACCAGCAAATTAAGTGGTCAAAACGACGTGGGCGTCCGATGTGTTAAAAAAAAGGATTTGAAATATTCAAAGACTTTTCTTTTTTCATACATTTTCATGATTTTTCAAAAATAGCAGATCTACAAGCTCACAGCGCGGCACTCGGTGCCGCGCTGTGAGCTTGTATATCTGCAATTTTTCAATAGTTAAAGTACCCAGGGCCCGGAATTTGATGCGACACCCCTGCAGAGAGGCAGAGAGAAGAGGGAAAGGGTCGGGTGAGGGTCCTCACATTGTTGGAGCGCAGAGAGACGCGGCCGCCGCAGCGGGCGCAGAATTTGGTCTGGCAGTAGGAGCAGAGGTGTCCGCAGCCGTCGGCGAACTTGGTCTTGCGGCAGATGCCACAGGTAGGAGCGTCGTCCTTCGGCTGCGTCTGCTGCCGCCGGGACTCCGCCCCGATGCGACGCACCTCCTGCTTGTAGCTCTCGAACTGTTGGTGCAGAGTTCTGAGAGGAGAGGAGACATAAGGAGAAGAGGTTGAAATAAAGACAGAGTGAATGTGTGAGTGATGATCCGCTAATGGAAATTCATATTTCTTTTTTTTAAAGATTTGTTTTGGGGCTTTTTATGCCTTTATTTGATAGGATAGTAGACTGACAGGAAACGGGGAGAGAGATGGGGAATGACATGTGGCAAAAGTCGTCCGGATCGGGAATCGAACCGGCGACGTCAGCAGGCATCATAGCCTAGTATGTGGTATGCACCTTGACCACTAGGCCAGCAGGTGCCCCTGGAAATTCATATTTGACTGGAGACCTGTGCTGCATGTATTTAACCCTCTTTGCCTTCACTTCTTGTCTCCCTACACTGTTCGGTCTAGTTTCAAATAATATATTATTTTACAAAAACGAATAGAAGGTGGAGCTGATTTTTATAACTGAACAGTTATAAAAATCAATAAATATTATGTGATACATCTTGAATACATAAAAAGGATAATGCACGCACACCCAAGAGCCCAGATGTAGGACAAAAAACATTACATAAAAGAAGAATAAGGTCCTCACACTGGTAAAATAAGTTTTTTTTTTTACACACACACACACACACACACACAAGGATCTTCATCAGGAGGTTTTTGACATCTTGCATAACCATGGACCTTAAAACTACTGTATATCTCACAGAACAGGACCATGTATGAGAGTTTGGAAAAAAGAAGTACCGTATATAGGTCTATCAGTTCCAGTAAAACCACAGGAAGTTATAGCACCACTTGAAAGATAACTGTGAATATCTGATGTGATGAACAAACTTAAAACGAAAGCGTGAGTCGTTGACTTGTAGCTCACAGCTCAGCCTTTCTCCTCACTCCCCCGTCTCCTGGCATGTCCAGGAGAGAAATAACCCAATTGTGAAATGCAAATGAGTGTGAAAACCCCCGCCATGTTCTCCCAACAGTATCGTCAAAGGAATACGCAATTAGCATACCATGTCTCTCTCTCATATAGGGGACCCAGACAATTTTAATTACCTTGCAGAGCGAGAGTGAGCGTGCGAGCGCGCGGGCGAGAGAGAGAGAAAGAGAGAGTGAGAGAGACAGACAGACAGAGAGAGAATGGCTTCATTCACATCTTCATAGACTAATTTTGTACACAAACTTCAGTAGACCTATAAGTCATGACAGCGCTAACGTCTCACCTCCGCAGTGCAGCAACGTAGTTTACATTAGTCCCTGTTTGGCGAACTATTATGAAACTCGTGAACATAGTGCAACACAGTATCTCTACACAGGGCCTATGTCGAACATACACATCTCTTTTGTGAAATACGTGTGCACAAGTTTATCACAACCCAAATAACCAAGACTCAATGATTAGGGCAGGGGTTTTCAAAGTGGGTGACGGGGCACCCTGGGGTGCCGCGACGGCAGTCCAGGGGTGCCGCGAGATCATTTGATATTTGGAATTTATTTGGACACTTGAAAAAATATTTAGTATCATTTTAAACTTGAAGTACAAAGTTATATTCAGTCAGTTCACAACATAATCACTAAAATATCGTCACTGTCGGGCAGAAACCTTGTATCTCCAAGTTTCAAATGTGTAAGTCTTTTGGTAATGCAAAGCCCTGCTTCATCATACAAGACTGTCACACAAAACAGTGAAAACAGGCGATCTACAAGCACACAACGCCTCGCATCGCGAGGCGTTGTGTGCTTGTAGATCTGCTGTTTTCACTAGTTTAGTACATTTTATAGATGATAAATACAAAACGAATGGTTTTGAACATACAAGGTTTCCACCCGACAACGAGGATATGCTATAAATATATAAAGATTCTGGGAGTGAAAATTATAATGTAGGGGTGCCTCGGATTAAAAAAAATATTTATGGGGTGCCCTGAGACAAAAAAGTTTGGGAACCCCTGGATTAGAGCATCCATTCAGGTTAGATCTCTGTAAGAGCTAGTGCGTCTCTAATACTGTACATGTAACGTGTCCTTTCTTTCAAAATATTGTAGAGAAAGATAACCAGCACAAACTCAATGCCAAAGTGTATTAATTACGTCTGGACACATTTCTTTGTCTCAAAGGTCAAATAACCCTTCATGATATTGGGTGATAAACTATTTTAACAAATTGCAATTTCACTTATTTGGTTGGCCAGTTGAAACACTTTAAAGCCTTTTTTATTGGTTTTATTATTTGCATAGTTACTACACTTTGGTTTTGTAGGGCAGTATAGCTCCTCACACTTACTACTCATTTGGTCAGGATAATGCTACAAATGGAAGTACATTATTTTGTAGTTGGTCTTTTTCCACACCGGCTTTCACTGGACACGGACAGGTACAGAGGAGAGGAACGGCTGACGTGAAAAATGTGACCTTGATCAGGAAACGGAATAAACTAAATGACTGCCCCACATGTAGGAGAACGACAGTCACGAAGTCCAGTCATGCAGCTACAAGAATCAATTAACAGCCACGTTCAATCAACAATCAAGAGGGGTAGGAGGACCCATCACCATGATATGGTACTAAGCAATAAGTCCAAAATCAAATACCAACGAGTACCTTTGCTGTACAAGATGCGAGGAACATAGTGCCTCAGCGAAAAATACAATTGAGCAAGTAAATTAATAGAAAAGGTGAATTAATAAGCTCTATTAAATCAACCGGTGTTTGTTGCCCAATGTATGGAAACTGCACAAGAGGAATAACTAAACACAGTGTGACAACCTGTAAACAAACACTAGTAAGGATATATGATACCTAGATCTGTTGAAAGCAGACATGTCCTCCCATCTATAGCACTCAGCAGGAGGGTAGGATACGGGTCTAACATATAGACCCGGGTCTGAAGTCAGTCGCCATTCATCTTGGAAATCATCATACACATAATCCTCATCATCCACCATGTCCCATGTAGGCTAAGAGAACAACACTGCGCCGTTAAATGTCTTGAGTGAACATGGATTTCTTCTCAAGAAAGAAACAAGGCATCCAAAACAAACATGATTGAATTTCCTTAAGAATAGAATTCCCCCAACATAAAGCCATAAAGATGATTTCATATGATCCTGGGAAGATGCCTCTCTGAGCCTGATAAAAGCGTTGACACTTCACTAGATATGTCTTTCCATTCCATCACTCTCTGTTTCTATACAAGCTAAAGCAGCGACAACAGACTGCCACCCTACAGAGTTGGAACAGGGATGTCATTGGCAGGCCACGAAGCATTTTGGTTAGTCACGTTACCGCACAGGGAGATAATAAAGCAGCGACAGCAAAATTTCTCTATGACTTTGCCAAGGCTTATTATCGAAATTTACAGTCAGCAAATTGGGAGTATTTTACTTATATTTCTTTCACATTATCTAACTACTATAGATTAGGCAAATCTATGTCCGTCTGTATGTGTCTGTCTGTGCTTACGTCATCCAAAAAAAATAAAAATGGATTTGGTTCCCCTGTGATCACAGGGATCTCCATATATGGCAATAAAAGGGATTTGGTTCCCATGACATCACAGTGATGACAGAGTGTGATGTCAGAGCGTGAGAGTCAATCAACAAAAAAGACAAGCTCACAGCGCGGCCATACTGCCATACTGCGAGCTTGTAGATCTGCTATTTTTGAAACGTCATGAAAATGTGTGCAAGTCTTTGAAGTTTATTTTTTGTTGTTTTTTTGGCTTTTCTTTCTTCTTTTTCTTTTTTATCTGACAAAGCACAGCTTGCCTTATGATGTCAGTTGTAGCATGCATGACTCAGCAGAAACAGCTGACGTCTCCTGACCTTAATTTCCCCCAAACTGTTAATCCTATCACTTTAGAATTCAGTTCTGAGTGAACGGAGGAATTGGCAAATATTTTGAAGTTCAGTATGTCTGTGTAGTACAGAAATTGAGGGGTTCTGGCAATTTAAGTATCATGGAGTAATGTCAGCTAAATCTATTGAACATCATTCAATGTGTGTGTGTGTGTGTGTGTGTGTGTGTGTGTGTGTGTGTGTGTGTGTGTGTGTGTGTGTGTGTGTGTGTGTGTGTGTGTGCGTGTGCGTGCATGCCTGTGTGTGTCTGTATGCGTGCATGCCTGTGTGTGTGCCTGAGTCTATGTGTGTGTGTGTGTGTGTGTGTGTGTGTGTTTGCGTGTGCGTGCGTGTGTGTGTGTGCATGCATGAGTGCGTGCGTGGGAGCAAGGTCCAAACCAATTATCATAATTTTAAAACAGCAAGAGTTGTTAGTGTGGCAATGGATCTGCAACATTGTGGCAATGTTTGACATGTTATATGTGTCTGTAGTGTACAGAATATGGCTGTAACGACAGAGGCAGTGGCCATGGTGTCATCAAATTCAGTAGAGGTCATTCTCTCAGGATAATGAAGGTACACAAAATCTTCCATAACAATCCAGCAAGCAGTTTTTGAGATGTTCCTTTGGGACCAAAGTGATGGAGAGACCCACCCACTGACCCGCACCAGCTGACAGATCCACCGACTGAACGAGATACCGCCATCCTTAGAGTCTTGCCCCTAGTGAGCCAAAATGTATTGAAATACATTCATTACAGCAGTTTGTAATGAGCTACTTTACACTCCAAACAATGTTAACACTGATGACATATACCAGACATTGTGAGTGCGGATTATAACTTTTCACTACTTTACACTCCTGCATTGGATACACGGTTGTGACCACTGTGGCTTGTGTTTGGAACTGTGAACACAGTGTGAACACAGCTCACTGTAGTGCTGTCATGCTGTTCTCACAGACCACAGGGAGGCTGGCGGTAAGTAGTATCTCTCTTTCAGAAGATGACCATGACAGTCTCGTGTGCTGTTCTACAAGAGGACTGAAACAGCTACAATTCACATAACATGTAATACTCACGTTGGACTGTACTTTATGTAAAAGTAGTGTGTAGAAGTGTGACCTGTTCCATGTTACATGCATCTCTGAAGTATGTTAAAACCGCCATGTTGAATAAACTCAATCTGTGGTCTGGTGGTTGCCTAACCATGAGACCACTCTAAACTAACCCAAACTTGAACCTTAACCTGTGACCTTTTCTCAGAGTCCCGGCCATCTGTCAGTGTCACAAAGCATACACAACCAGTGAAATGCACTTTATGGTGGTAGTAAATGAAACATATTATTTGCCTACGGTATTCCTACAGTATTATCTCACTCACTAACGCATGCGCACGCACGCACGCACGCACGCACGCACGCACGCACGCACGCACGCACGCACGCACGCACGCACACGCACACACACACACACACACACACACACACACACACACACACACACACACACACACACACAGAGTGCTTCCCGTATCATGTTCATGTGGTAGACACTAGACAGTGACCAGTCACCAGAGGGGTGTAATTGGTGTGAAGTGACTGACTGAACTGTAGCTGGATCCTTTCTACCACCAGTAAGACTCCCTAATCGGGAGATAAGCGACCGTAGGTCACTTATCTCCACAAATAGGGCAAACATTTTTTATTCCATAAACTTCCTGATCCATGTTGATGACATGAGTGTAGACATACTGTGTAGTGATTTTCGGGCCAAAACTGTAGGAGCAGTGGCCAAAAATGTGTTTTAAAAATCGGCCTGTAGGTGGCGCTAGAAGAGGGCCATGTGAGAAATGAGGGGTGGGCTGTCCGCGTTGCCTTGGCGGACGAATAGGTACTGGCCCCGGCTCTCCCGGACGCTCCTAGCCTGAGTTACGGCATTTTATGTGAGCTGCAGTGGCAGGGGGTCCTCCACTGGGGGCGCCACCACTTTTGCATCCGTTCTGGAGCACCAGGAGTGGGTGGTCCCCAGGAATTCCCCGTGAGCAGCTCCGTTGGGGTGGTCATTTGGTCATTTTTGCACATTTGGTATTTTTTTTACACCTGGGGGTCCCCCAGGGACCTGGGGGTCCCTGGAACTCCGGGGGTCCTTGGAGGTTGTAGTTTGGCAGGCAAGGAGTTTGTGTGGAAATTTTGGCATGGATCGAGATATGAGCAGGCCAAAAGTGTGACGTGTGAGGTGTGACGGACTGACGTGTGACGTGTGACGGACTGACGCACGGACACCTCGAGCAGCTTTCTGTAGTAAGATGCGACCTACGGTCGCAATCACCAGTACCACACTACCAGTACCATCACCAGTACCACGCTACCAGTACCATCACCAGTACCACTCTACCAGTACCATCACCAGTACCACGTTACCAGTACCATCACCAGTACCAAGCTACCAGTACCAAGCTACCAGTACCATCACCAGTACCACTCTACCAGTACCATCACCAGTACCATGTTACCAGTACCATCACCAGTACCAAGCTACCAGTACCATCACCAGTACCACGCTACCAGTACCATCACCAGTACCATAACCAGTACCACGCTACCAGTACCATCACCAGTACCATGCTACCAGTACCATCACCAGTACCACGCTACCAGTACCATCACCAGTACCATCACCAGTACCACACTACCAGTACCATCACCAGTACCATCACCAGTACCACACTACCAGTATCAGTAACAGTACACTACTACCAGTACATACAGTATACACTTCTGTGTACAGTACAAGAATACTGTAGACAGAAGTAAACAAACACACTTAGAGATGCACAAACTCTAGCATACATGCACATGACTGGGTATGCCTCTGCCTTGGGCTTTGTATATTCAGCTCACCATATCGGAGGACTCCATCCATCCCTCCCTCCCTTCTCCATTCTCTCTCTCTCTCTCTCTCTCTCTCTCTCTCTCGCGCTCCTTGTTCTTTTTTCCATCCTTGGTGTGGAGTTGTTAATTAGTACCGCTATGAATACATTGCCCAAGGAGGGGGAGGGTCGGAGAAAAATGCTGCGTGTGTGCGATCGTGTGTGTGCGCGCATCCTGTGTGCGTGTGTGTGCACATGTGTGCGCATGTGTGTGTGTGCATGTGCGTGCGTGTGTGTGCGTGTGCAGGAGTAAAGGGGGGTAGAAGGGGTGCACTATTTCTGTCCTGTCAGCTGATTCTAGGTGACGCCTTGCAGGGCTGATTCTCAGCCAAATGAGAGATGTTCAAGAGCGGCGAGTGAGGAGACTGTTTTATGCCCTCGGCAAACAGACACAAAGCAGTCCTGAGTGATAATCTCAGGCTAAGAGCGTAAGGAACTGACCCATTACGCTCTCAGACAGGGGCGTCACAAGGGGGGTTAGCCCAAAGTGGAGGCGCCTTCATTACTTTATATTTTAGCTATAGAAAAATAGCAGATCTATAAGCTCAAAGCGCGGCACCGAGTGCCACGCTGCAAGCTTGTAGATCTGCTATTTTTTAAAAGTTGTGAAAATGTGTGCAAATCTTTGAATATGTGTATTTTTTAAGGGGGTCCCTGGAACTAAATATTTTCAGATGGGGGTCCGTGGCCAAATACATATCATTTTGGGGGTCCTTCACACGAAAAAGTTTGAGCACCACTGACATAGAAACATAGGTATTTCAAAAAACCTTCAAAAATGTTCACGATTTTTCAAAAATAGCAGATCTACAAGCTCGCAGTGAGCTTGTATATCTGCTATTTTTCAATAGTTGAACCACAAAATAACGCAGTTAATCCGTGTAGCCTGCAGGGCCCAGAATTTGGTGCGACACCCCTGCTCTCAGAGTTTCACAGCAAAAACCACCAACAGGAAGAAGGAAAAAAGAAAAATATAGAACCTTGCTACGGCTATACCAGCTGTGTGACAAGAGGTTGAATGACCACACTGAAAGGTTCAAAGAATGTCTCGCCTAAAAACAAAGTGACGGACAAATGGCAGTCCACCACAGGGAGGAAAAGGAGGACGAGATGGAGGGAGAAAGAGGAACAAAGACGGAGCCAAAACGGAACCCAGCGTGGGCCCGAAAACCGACAGATGAGGAGGAGGAAGAAGAAGAGGGAGGATGAAGGGGACGAGGAGGTGATGCATCCGGGAGCCACGTCTATAAATACCACTTGAGAAGAGAGGTGGAGGATGCAGAGAGGATGGAGACAACAACCTTGATAGAAAGAAGAAGGGAGGGCCGAGAGAAAGGGAAGAGGTGATCGAGTACACAAGGGAGGAGGGAAGGTGCGTGAAATCAGTAAAAAAAAGCTCCCATCGTAAATTAATGTGAGAAATCACACGTCAGGAGAATGTAAGGGATCTGAACGTTGAAGAAAGCCAAAGGGGACGAAGTGAAGAAAAAAAAAAAGGAAGCGTTAACCTGAGAAATACGAGAAGTGACTGACACCAGCTTAGAATTCATGCCTACCTTAGACTGATTTCAGACTCAGCTCACGCTTTAGGCTAAAACTGTGCCCTATTCTGAGCAATTTACAGGGGAGGGACTTTTTTTTTGCGTGCACGAGCGCAATCGTGATCGTGACGCAAGGTGATCGCGACACACGGTGAATGTGACGCACGGTGATCGTGATGCACGGTGAATGCGACGTACGGTCGCGGCGTGTGTGTGTGTTTGTGTGTGTGTGTCTCTGTCTGTGCCAGTGACTGCTTCCACACAGAACTGCGACCAGAAACATGTAATCAACATTAACAGCTTGGTGAAATCAGCGTGCGCGCGTGTGTGTGTGTGTGCCTGCCTCAGCCTGCCTGGTGTCTGTGAACTTCGTTTGAATCGTTTCAACTGCTGCGCGGATTGGATATTCGTTAAACCCACCCCCACCCCCCACGCTCATTGGAGCAGCTGCAATTTTTGGCTGCTAAACTGCCGATTCATGTACTCAGCTCCAGACCAGAGAAACAGTCTCTGAGAGTGGGCAGGGTCTATGGGCTGGAACCAGGCTATGCCTACCTGTGACCGTCTGAGCAAATGAGCCACATAACCCTCCATACAAACCCTACTTTTACAGCCATAACCCCAAGGTCATCATATGCCTGTACTGAAACTCTATAGTCACAAAGCCCCAGTCCTACAGCCATGACCCTTGTCCTATAACCACAGAGGATCAGTCCTACAGTATAGACCAATTATTTCTTTACAAACATTGAGACTGAATGCAATGTTTCATGTAATCAATTCCCAACAGATCCCCAAACCTGTTGTTTTGGGGTAGCACTGGTTTCAGTTCATTCAAACTCCTCTTGTGTTGGCTAGTGAGGTGCGCCCTAGCGAGACATACTATATACTTCATTGCGCAACGGTATTGCACGCAGAGAGTAGACTGATATACAAGCTCACATGTGAGCTTGGAGGTCTGCTATTCTCTGCCGTTCTCTGCGTTCTCTCTAATGAGGCTTCATGGACTGCAGCTGGGCGAGAAAGGGCAGGGGTGGGGCAGTCCATCCTCTAGATATATAACTATATAAGCTGAATTCCAATCCGAAGGGTTCGCACTTTGAAGTGCGCATTTGAAGGGCTATGACGTCACTGGGCCGCGCCAAATAGCAATCTACAAGCTCACAATGCGTTGCGTTGCGACGCATTGTGAGCTTGTAGATCTGTGACCAGTGACGTCATAGCCCTTCAAATGCGCACTTCAAAGTGCAAACCCTTCGGATTGGAATTCAGCTATTGTCTGTATAGTCCTATCTAGCCATGACCCATATCCATTAGCCACAGAGTATAGATAATCTGTAGATGTGACCCTTGTCCTATGGCCAAAGATCTGTCCTATAGCCTCATGCCTCACTCCTATTGCCAAATATCCTAATCGTATATTCTGTAGCCACAAGCCTCAGTCCTATAATCAAAGATCCCAATGCTATAGACAAATATCCCAGGCCTACAGCCGCAGAGCTTCAGTTCTATAGACGGGTTTCTGGTCCACGTTACACTGATAAAACTAGATGCGTGCGCAGGGTCCGTACCAAAATTAGCCAATGAAACCAGCGCTCCCCAAAACAACAGGTTTGGGGATTGGACGGAATTGATTACATGATACAGTCAGCTGTGCATTTAGTCTCAATGTTTGTAAACAAGAAAACCGTCTATAGCCAAAGATCCCAGTCCACAAACCCATGTATAGGCCACAAAGCACAAGGCTGATGCCCCTAGCTTCATTTAGGTTCTCAATTAGATTCTCTCCTCTAATCCCACACTGACAATGTTGACTGTCCTTTTATTGATATTGTGAGTGTTCTCCCTGTATTTATGGACTAGAGTGCCTTTTTGGCATGCACTCCTCAGAGAGAGAGAGAGGAGAAAAACAGTTGTGTGCATGAACGCGGGAGTGTGTGCTTGCGTACGTGCGCGCATGCATGCATGCGTTTAACTCTCCTACTGCCAGATCATTTATTTATTTATTGGGTCTGGCGCCATCAAAAAGCGGCTTACCTTTGCGACGTTATAGTAGATAGACAGACAGACATTTATTTATTTATTTTTATTTTTTTTGGTTGTGCAATAGTGCACTTTGGTCTGCCAGGCAGCAGAGGGCGGCGTCATGCGAGAATGAATGTGAATTGTCCTGCTATGTGTTGCCGTACATTCAGAGCAGTCACTGGCTACAGAGCCTCCGGGCCAGAGGAAATCAACAAGGAAGTGAATTGTTCTCCGTTGATCTAACGCATAATGGATTTTTTACACCATCACAGCGGAAAATGTGTTTACAGTAAACGGCCGCGCGACCCCTCATCAGCTTACAGTCATCAGACGAACGAACCGAACGAGCGCCGTATTGGCATCAAGGTTCTGTAAAAAATGGGGCGAGCGTTATCGTTCAAAGCGTGGGGAGAGTTAAGTATCGAAAAGTGAGCAGACGGCTGTGCAAGTACATGCACGAGTGTGTAGAGCGGTACGTAATCTATGTGTTCCATCCTGCATCACGCTGTCTCGTGCCTCCTTGTACCTCTGCTTATTTTTCTTTCTTCTTTCCATTTATACTCCTCCACCCCTCACATTTGCCCATTTCCTTTTCTCTCCTCTTCCTGTACCTCACTCTCTCATCTCATCCATATATTGGATTCCACTCTGTCAACGGCTGGTAATTGATAAAAATGGTCTCATCCATATCCTTGCCCAGGCCATTATTCCTGCCTGGAAGCTGGAAGATCTCATCCAGACCTCTATAACACACACACACACACACTACACCGCACGCACGTGCGCTACACCGCGCCACGTTCTCGCACAAGCGTGCGTGCACGCACGCACACACACACTCTCTCTTATGGACTCCTTTTCAGGGGCGTCAATTGGGTATGGCAGGGGTATGCAGCTGCCATACCCTGGGTCCAGAGGGAAAAATAAAAGTTACTTTTAAATATAAATCTGTGGATGTCTCTTTGTCTATTTGTGCTGGTTATTATGTTGTTAAATTACAGTAAAATAACTACAAATGCAAAATTTAACAAAATGGTCACTTTAACAAGGTATTCTATTCTCCACACTTGTATTCCCCCCATCTTGACAGAATGGTATATTCCCAGGTTCCGCAGGTCAGCTGCACAGGTGCAATGCATTATTGTTAATTGTGGCACGTTTACTAACATGCCAAGTTTAGCTGCACTTGAACAACCGTTCCAGGCTGCCATATCCAGCCCAAGAAACCGTAGAAACGGGGGGAAAAAATAAAATGTATCATGCCTGTTGCTAAGGTATGGCAACATGACTGGTGTCTTGCACGCGCGCGAAGCACCAGTCATGTTGCCATACCTTAGCTTTTTCTGAACTGACGCCACTGCTCCTTTTCTCTTTCCAACTCTCACACACATGAACTCCAGCCCTGGCTCAGAGGTCTCTGACCTCATGCTGCTGTCTGGCTGACATACAGTATAAGCCATCCAGTCTGTGTGGATGTGTTTTGCGACTGTAGGCGACCCCTAATCCCTCAATGCTCCTCCTCCTCTCCTTTCTTCATTTCCTGTACGTGGCCTGCCCTAACATCAAACTCCTCTAAGACAGCGGTTCTCAACCTGTGGGTCGGGACCCCCAGGAGGGGGTCCCCCAAATTATTTGGGGGGGTCCCCAGATGATTAACTTAATGTGCAACATTGTTTTCTCACTCAACAGTAAACAAACCAACAGAAGGTTTTAAGTGTATATGAGGTATATTATGCACATTTCTAAAGTGTCAATTTAAGGAATTTTTAATACCTCTAAAATGACAAAATAAACATTGACCAAATTGTCAAATATTAGAAATTGTGAAAATAGCCGATCACAACGCTTTGCGCTGCGAGGCGTTGTGAGCATTTTAAAATTTTAAATATGATTATTAATTATTGATTGTCATTACGCTTAAAATATGATATATTTTGGGTGT
The DNA here is from genome assembly GCF_963921795.1 of Nannobrachium achirus. NCBI lineage: Eukaryota > Metazoa > Chordata > Actinopteri > Myctophiformes > Myctophidae > Nannobrachium > Nannobrachium achirus. The sequence goes on from NC_137812.1 coordinate 57,523,390, forward strand.
CGCAGCCTGAAAAGGTCGAGAACCATTGCTCTAAGACACTGAAACAGAAAAACTGTCATTTTACCCCCACGTCAAAAGGAACACATGATGACGTGTGCTGTGCATGTAAAGGATGAGAGAAGAAAGAAACATTAACGATAATTATGGCATCCATTCTGAGTCATGCGGTCTCGTGGCATTGACTCACACTTGCAGACAAGATGAAGATTAAGCTTAATTTACACTCATACATAATATGACTCACATAGTATAGCATTTTAGTTCACCCCCAAAATGACTTTTTTCTATTGATTACTCACCCCATGGAGACCTGAATTCATGGATATTTTTAGTTTTTGTCAGAATTCCTAGATAATTCTTTTAATCGGCAGTGGTTCCCTATGGTGACACAAAGAGCACGCTTTGTTCCCTATTAGTCGGGGACCCACAGGCCCAAAAGCTCAAGGAATAAGGATTAACCTGTAATGTTTTGCCGCACTTTTTATTTCTGTTTTATTAATTAGTTTGGTCATTAAGGGCCACAGAATGACAGGCCTGCTCTGCCGGAAACATTGCGAAAAAAAGTTATGGTCATTTGTATATTCACTGTCCCATTGACTCCACTTCACAGGAACAGAAAAATATTTTAAAAATGAAAAAATCTGCTTTAAGTAGCATGCGAGGGGGTTCGTGATTCTGAATCCATTGCAAGCACTTGTTTTGCACGAAACACATTCCGTGTAATAAATAAAACAGAAATAAAAAGTGCGGCGGAACATCACAGGTCCTCTCCCATTTTGAG
>NC_137812.1:57529170-57581670 GCF_963921795.1 Nannobrachium achirus
TGTGCTCGCCTTATAGGCGAGCCCACAATAAGGGACTCCCTTATTTCCAGGAAAAATAAGAGAAACATCTCACTGTATGCAGTATATCGTCACTGTCGGGCAGAAACCTTGTATCTCCAAGTTTAAAATTTTTATGTTTTTTCGCAAATAAAGCCCTGCTTCATCATACAAGGCTGTCGCACATAAGTAGTGAAAACAGTCGATCTACAAGCAAACAACGCCTCGCGGTGCAAGGCGTTGTGTGCTTGAAGATCGGCTGTTTTCACTAGTTTAAATCCTTTTTTAAATGATAATTCTTTTTTGGCCAAATAAGGGACGATTCCGTATTATTAATTTTCAAGAGACGGTTGGCAACCCAAAAGCGCACTTTTGGGTGACGGCGCACATTTGGGTAACAGACTCAAGGCAGCTGCTGAGCACAATGTATATACACACAGTAGGCTATATATAGTATATATTCTTATCCAGAGGATGTCACTAGAGTAAAAAGGTCAGAGGCATATAACCTCAGAAACAATACAATTACTGCCTGGTCACATGTATACACAAATAGGCCTGTAAGTGCCATTGTTCCTGGTTGTCTGGATGTCGTGCGTGGCAAATGTGTTGCTTAGGTAGGGCCAGAGAATGTGGGGTTTACTGTAGCTGTAACGGGGTTGTGCTGTTTTTTTTGTTTTAGTTTTTATTTTCCTTTTTTTTCCCTGCCTATATCTACTGCATAGTACTGTGTTCTATCCGTCTGTCATTCAATGTTATATGAGATGGTTTCCTGTGTAAATAAGCCAAGTGCTAGGATTTCCTTTTAGTTGACCTTGTACCAGTGAACTGTACCGTCATGAAACTGTACCTTTTCCTATGCAAACTTCTAATAAAGTCTTCAATCAATCAATCAATGCAGGCTCAGACGTGTTGCCACCCCATGTGGTGACAATATCCAAGATGGCTGCGGAATTATGGTCTATAGGGAGCTTTTTTTTAGGATGGGGCCAAATTCTTAACCTATTCGTACATGCTTACCCCAAATAATGTATTTGTAGACTAGCATAGTATCAAACAAAACATCTCTTTCATAAACTCTCATAATGTATAGTACATCATTTACATTTATTTGTTCATCCTATATTAAAATTGGCTGATAGGAGGACCGGCTGGCGGGAGGGCAGACCATGCCATCACGCTCCTGCCATTATGACTCAACCATAAGGATTTGCAATGCAGCTACGTCCAAATATGGAGAGTGTTGCGGCTGTTGACTAATCTCAACATGTCATCAGGCACAAACAAGGCATCAACTCCATATAAAAAAGGGGATGGGGGGCATGCCCATATATGGGCATATATTATATTGATGACATCAGGACTGAAAGATACAGAGATCTTCATATGTGGGCATACTGGTTGGATCGGCTTTACAACGTAGGTGTGTGAGGGCCACGTATAGTGTCCGAACTCTAGATGTGAGGCCTGTGTAGTGGCCCGAAACTCTAGTACAGTAAAGGGGAGCACACACTGGACGCGGGCGGCTGCGCAGCGTCGCGCCGCGGTAACGACGCACTTGAAGTGCCGGCGGTAACCCCAACTGGATGCGGTGCGCTGCCACACAGCACATCCATTTCCCCCGGTGGGGAGAACCATGGGAGAACATGTTCACGGCACGGCAACGCTGGAAAAATAGAACAGCGGCGTATCGGCGCGACAGACGAGGCGGCAGACCCGCGGCTGCGCGCGTCTGACGCCACCGGTGTGGGTTAGTTCATTGAAAATAATGAGGGCGTATTTTTTTACGCGCCGCTTCCGCGCCGCCTCCGCGCCCAGTGTGTGTTTCCCTTAAGAGTACTGATATCATTGTAAAGCCTACTGTATAGACAAAGAATAAGCCTCATCACACCTCGCCAAAACATTTTAATAAACATTAATAGTATAAATTTCAAATCTACAAGCTCAAAGCTGTTTTCACTATTCATCTAAGTAAGGCAATGTACCGTATATGGGCTTAAGTCGTTAATGTTTAAAAAATGAACCCAGGTGTCATATTGTCAACAGCTATATGTCAGAGGCTAGGGTGATATTCTGCATGCAGTCAGCATTGACCTCCAGCTTCATTCCACATCCAGTCATGGGGTCACAGAAACCAGCTGTGTGTGTCAACCTCAGACAGGGACCCTGTCTGTCAGTCAACAATCCCCTCAGCACTGCAGCTGATGCAATTTAATAAACATAAAAAACAGCATGTGAGTGTGTCTTAGAGAGAGCCAGGGAGGGAGAGAGAGAGACACACACACACACACACGTGACACGCACGCCCGCCCGCCCGCCCGCACGCACGCACGCACGCACGCACGCACGCACGCACGCACGCACGCACGCACGCACGCACGCACGCACACACACACACACACACACACACACACACACACACACACACACACACACACACACACACACACACACACACACACACACACACACACACACACACACACAGACAGACAGACAGACAGACAGACAGACAGACAGACAGAAGGAATAGAATAAGGGACTGGAGTGGGTGTATACGGTATTCATATAATATGAACACAGTGTCTGTGTGACATTTAATTAAATTCAGTGAGCTTTATAGAGTGCTACAGGGATGATGTCTTTATGTAGGCCAAACCCGGAAGTCATGGATCCAAATTCCTACCACAGATTTCCAACGGAATTTTTGGATCAATAACAAAAATAAGGCTTATGATATTGACACGTTTTGTTCAACAAGATAATCTCCACATACCGACTACCTTTGGATGATTTTAGTAGAGCATGCAATTAATATACATTTTAACATGCGTGTAACCTCAAAATGCACACTTGTGGTTAATGTGGTATCAACAGCTGTAATTCATATTTTAGGACAACATTATGAAACTCTAAGACCACAGACCTTATTTTCTGCATAAATAAAAATCACACCCGTGTGAACTGAGCGGTGGTCGTGGAGGCTGTGCAACAGCACTACTGGGTGGGTGCAGCGGGGTTAGTGTGCTTTACAATGCTGTAGTTTCTTCACACACTCTAATTTATTTGACCCTAAAACATTCAGTTTGTTAATAATAATAATAATACTTGACCACACATGCTGACCCACCCTTCCCCCCTGTGTGTGTGTGTGTGTGTGTGTGTGTGTGTGTGTGTGTGTGTGTGTGTGTGTGTGTGTGTGTGTGTGTGTGTGTGTGTGTGTGTGTGTGTGAGAGAGAGAGAACAACAGCGCCCCTCCCTTAACATGTGTGGTCAGAAAAGGTACTGCAGGCTTGAGGCTACATACACGGCCGGACGGCCGGACGGCCGGACGGCCGGACGGATACCCACACACACGGCCACGTATAGGAGACGGTGTGACCACCGCTCAAAAAGACCTGTGGAAAAAAAGCAGTGGAAATATGATAAGGGAATCACTTCTTGGTTTTAGAACTACAAACTATAGCACACAGTGTTGAAGCGAATAAGCTGTGAGAAAGGCAAACTGCAACACATACCGTACACATACAATCTCATCAACCAATACTTTTTAATTTGACACCAGTATGTCTCTTATTCCTATAAATGCATTCAAATACAAATGTAATTGAATGCCATATGTATTTAACATATTATACAATCTGAGTTCTTAATCTTAAACCACACCAAAGACGTTTGTCGTCACCCTGTTCTTTCTCAGAATTATGCTTTCTATGGACGGGTTTCTGGTCCACGTTACACTGATAAGAACTAGATGTGTGCGCAGCTAGGTTGGTACAAAAATTAGCCAATGAAACCAGCGCTACCCAAAACAACAGGTTTGGGGATTGGTAGGAAAGGAATTGATTACATGATATAGTCACCTGTGCATTTAGTCTCAATGTTTGTAAACAAGAAACGGGTCTATAAAAGCCTGCATGTCCCTTGTCTACCACTGACTACCATTTTGACTGGGTTATGTGTTACTGGCCTATATCTTTATTCTTTATTTGGATCCCCATTAGCTTCAATAATGTGGTCACTGGTCTTCCTGTGGTCAATAAATAATGTCTACAGTAAAAACATACAATAGCTAAAATCCCGCTATATACAAAAGAGGCACAACAAACATAATATACTGTACAGTAGTGATCCACAAAAAAGGTGATGTCACTCTGAAGTGAATATATGTCTTGGGTTCATGTAAATTTGTGTTTCCAGATATTTAACCACTTTAACTGTCAATACTCAATAAACTTAACCTATCACTCTGCTCTTTTTCCCCTCTACACAAAACCTCTTTGCCGAAAATGGCTGATCTACAAGCTCACAACGCCTTGCACTGCGAGGTGTTGAGCTTGTAGATCATCATTTTCGGCTAAAGTTCTCCGAATATGGACGCTAGGGTTCAAGTGTTTAATATAGAAAGGAGAAAAAAAGCTTCTATCACACAAAGATTTTGGAGGACCCCCTGTAGTAACTCAAGGACCCCCTGTTGAAGACCCCTGCTCTATAGGGCTCTGATTCCCTTCGTTCTCAATGTCCTGAAACAAGCCCATCTAAACCCACTCAAAACTTCTCACAGGTCAGAGAGGTTGTTGCATTTGGTAGTGAGCAAAACAGATATGGAAACAGCTGTGGCTCCTTGATGATGTGATGGAGGGGCAGTCCAGGATTTCTAATGTTTGCTCTTACATCCTGTTTTGAATTTACTCAAGTGGCCGGCTCCCACTCACCGCTTCCACCCCCACACGTACTACCCTCGCTGACAGGGCTGTAACCCCTGTGCTTACTGTAGAAAATCAATATTTGAAGGATCTGTCTATATTCGGGGTGGGACGATATGAACATTTCTTATCACGATTATTGTGACAAAAGAAATCGCGATTTACGACATTATCCTGGTGCGGAACATAATGCCAAAAAATAGCAGATCTACAAGCTCACAACGCGTCGCGTGGCTATTTTTTGGCAAAGACATTTGATAGAGAGTGAAAAAAAGACTGTATCAAGTATGTACAGTATAATATAAGTACCTTTTACCAATAGAGGATCTAAGTGGTACCAGATATGCAGCTCAGCAAATAAAAGGTGAATTGATCCCAGTGCATGACGGAGGACGATATCACGATATATATATATATATATATATATATATATATTAGGGGTGCAACATATCGAACCGAATATCGAAAATCGAATCGAACCGAGAAATATCGAACCGAATGACCCCTGTATCGATGTATCGAACAATACAATACAATACCACTCCACATCCACATTCCCCCTGGAACCCCCTCAAGGACCCCTATGGGTCCGCAGAGCCCACTTAGAGAACCACTACCCGATAGGTTGGGTACCGTATTGTTCAAAGTTTAAAAAAAATAATACATAGTTATAAAAATACATTTATAAATCAAGGACATTTCTGTTTATTTTTTGTATCGAAAAAGTATCGAACCGTGACACCAAAATATCGAACCGAACCGAAACGAGAATTTTGTGTATCGTTGCACCCCTATATATATATATATATATATATATATATATATATATATATATTATATATATATATATATATATATTCTTTTTTTATAGTTTTTATCCCACGATTTTGCAACCCATTTTCACCCAGTGCCAATTGCCTATGTAATCCTGGGCTCTGCTCTCCCTCTGCCACGGCTGGAGAGACAACGGACTGACCACATGCTTCCTTCAATGCATGAGTAGTCCAAGTTGTTTCTTTTCACCTGACAGGGGGGATTTCCCCGGAATGGACGTAGCGTGTGGAAGGAACACGTTATTCCAACCAGATCCTTTCCCCTCCATCAAGCGCCCCGGCTGGCCAGGGGGAGGCATTATTGAGACCAGGATTACTGCATGTTTTTATGAGGGTATCAACCCTAGGAGACACAGGGAGAACATGAACGAGTGTTTATTATCACGATAAACGATAATATCGCATATCGTCCCATCCCTAGTCTATATATTTATATTTTTGAAACCTCATTATCATTGTGTGAATGATAAGAGGTTGGGATGAGTGGATTAAGCTCCTCCCATGCAGGCACTCCCACACACTTCTTCCCAGTGACAGTTCACCTACGCTATTATTTTCTAGATGAGGAAGCCAGTGGGGGTCTTCTCTACAGTCATGATAAAAGTCCATGAAGTGTCTGGCGTACCAGGCAACAGCAGATAGCGTATCAGCAAAAAGAAAAGCAGGTGCTGTCTTCCCATGGCCTGGCAGGCTAATCATTAGCCCAGAGCCAACACTCCTGGAAGGACAACAGGCCACTCCCATCCTGGGGACTGGGGTGATGGCGAGAGATAGAGCCCTCATCTATAACCTTATCACTAACAGCTGTTCAGGTCTCAGGCCCTTAGAACTAGATTGGACTGCATTGTCACATTAGACGTATAAAAAAAACATATGCTCATTCATTTGATACTTTGTTTCTTTTCAATATACTTTTTCTTTGCCATTATTGTACTGTATAAACTTGATGAAATCACCAAATATCTATGGAAACAAATGAAAAGTGACATACAGTACAGTAAAGCTTCTGCATTCACTTTTTCCTAGAGTTACCCATCTTTGGTTGTTTAATGTTACAGAACTTTCAGGCCTTCAAATCTAGTCCTATTGCTGTGACTAGATTTATCACTAAGTTATGGCCATTTGAAGTGCTCAAAATGGCTGTAACACTGCTGTAGTGCCATGTATGTGTGCAATTTAAGCCTTTTGGTGTTACTATTCTCACGCCAGTCCCCTGAACAGTGTTTGTCGCAAATTTGGTGCGGATCTGAGTCTGTGATGTCCAACGTTGGTCCGTCCAACCACCCTCTAGCCAATTGTAATGTAGCGGTTCTACTGTATGATACCGTATGTTCAGCGGCTGCCTTGCCGCTGACCATACAGTATCATATATTTGTGAGAAAGGTCAGTATTACTGGTACATGTCTTTATAGAGTATACAAGTCTGTTGCCATGATAGACTGAAAATAGTCAAACGGATGATGTTATTTGGTTAATTGCAGTTCATCCATGAGAGCAGATGAGTGCGGATCCCACTTGAATGTTGTTTTTCTAGCTAATTGCTTGTGGGTGTATCGGTTAAGCCTACTATAGACAGTATGTGAGGTGTTAGGCTACATATCCCATGAGCTTTCCACAAACAAACAAACAAAAAACAAGGAATTAGTTTCCGTTACTATTCTTTACCTTTGGGCAAATAGTTATTATTTTTTGTTGAGCAGGAGACTTAACTTCCTAACTTGTCACATTAGCTTGCTAATCCTACACCTGACACATTTACAATTGCCTCATTTGTTCATGCTGTCAGACATGGACCTTCAGCAAACATTGACTCCAGTATTGAAACAGGAATATGGATAATTGGACATTTCACTAGAATATAGAACTGATATTTTTCTGTTGGGATCTGGCAAGAGTTGTGTGCGGACTCTATAAAATGTGACACAACGCTGAAATGTATACAACGCTGAGGAAGGCTATACGCCGAAACGCGTACGTTGTTTACTCTGTGGCGTGCCACGCCAACATAATCATAATAAAAGTGCCTTAAATGACTGTTCCGTGAGTGCTGGTATTCTCTTGTTTAAAGAGTTGTGTGCCTTCAGCACAGAGTAAGTCTGTCTATGATTCAACCCACAATCATGCCTACAGTACAAAATCCATGCAAAGTTCAGATACTGCCCCAGTCTATCAACTATCTGAGAATTCTATTGAAATGCATGCTTTCTCTCTTTCTCTTTCTGTGTGTGGGTCTCTCTCTCTCTCTCTCTCCTTACGTCAGTGTTTCCATATCCATCTAACACTAACATCGTGCAACACATCAAGCTGTTACTACTGTCCACAAGCAACTGAATAACGTTTTTTCAAACACACCATTTATCCAACCATGGTGCCAGGGACCACCCTACACATGTGTATCGCTTACAACATGGGGGCAGTGTGTGCTCTTGCTGGCTGAGTATGGATCCCATCAATGATTGTCCAGATGATGAGGCCATTATTGACTGAACCTTAGCAGCGGAGGTCCTCATGGAACATTAAATACATCACTTCCTCTCATATCAAGACAGCCACCTGCTTTCCTAATGCTCCAATCAGGAAATGAAAATCACGATTGTATCAAGTGGTAATGATTAGGCAACTAGGTCTACTGCTAATTATCCAGTCATATATTCGTATCCATAGGATAAATCTCAAAAACATTGTCCGCCTCTTTAAAGGCATTACAGTAGGCTACTCGAACCGTTTAGACTAGAGCCTATTAGTGGAATCCTTTTAGGCATTTTTTGAGGTCTGATGGTCGCCTGCCTGTCGGAAACATACAGGTGGAAATCCCCCAAAGTCCTGCAATGTAAGCCTCCCTTCCACCCACACGAGACACAGAGACGACTACCGGGATGACACTATAGCTCACAACAGCCGTATCAAGCATGAAAGAATGGACGTGTACGGCATTGGTTCTCAAAGTGGGGCCCAGGGGTCCTTGAGGGAGTTCCAGGGGGTTCCCAGCTAAATGATAGTTAGGAACCTAATGGGCCCTTATTGGGTATGTAACTCTCTCTGCCATTAAAGGTGGGTCTGTAGCCTAATGCATGTCAAACTGGGGGTCCATGAAATTAAAATGGTTTAGAATCGCTGCTAGAGCCTTAAAAATCTTTTCTTATGGAGGTCCCTGGCATATTTCAAATGGGGGTCCGCGAGCTAATAAGTGTCAATTTGGGGGTCCTTGACATGAATTGCACCCGGGGGCGCCCGCTGGCTACTGGTCCAGGCGCATTATACCACATAGGCATTGATCCCTGACGGCGTCGCCGGTTCGATTCCCGATCCGGACAACCTTTGCCGCATGTCACCACCCATCTCCACCCCCCATTTCCTGTCAGTCTACTGTCCTATCTAATAAAGGGAGCTGTGCTGGCATGATATCAAACAAGACACGTGCTCCTTTTATGGGCCGTTCTGTCCCTTACATTATACTACTTAGCCATAAATTATAACTTCCAGCAGAGGGTGCTAATATTCGGACGTTTTGTCTCTCCTGGAGTTATAACGCAGAGTCAAATAGCTCTCGCTGGTTGAGCCTCCACGTCCCTAATCGCCTCAAAACATGTTTAAATCATGAAGTTGCTCACCTCATCGTCGAAACAGCTTTATATCTACCTATTAGCCCACTCGTTGGCATGTGTTAGTCCATATGTTCCTAATACATTAATGTTTACTAAAACTTCTCCGAGACTCGCGTTTCCTCGTCGGAATCCTTCCGCCTTCAGAACGCTCCAGAACTACAGAATGTTGGAATACTTCCGCATACAATAAAACGTCATGTCCTAGTATGAGCGAATCGCAACGGCGATCAACGTCACGTGATATGTTCGGCCATTTTTACCCAAGCAGTTCAAAAACAAGGAAAGCGATGAGACTCGGTGAAGTTTTAGTAAACATTAATGTATTAGGAACATATGGACTAACACATGCCAACGAGTGGGCTAATAGGTAGAAAGCTGTTTCGACGATGAGGTGAGCAACTTCATGATTTAAACATGTTTTGAGGCGATTAGGGACGTGGAGGCTCAACCAGCGAGAGCTATTTGACTCTGCGTTATAACTCCAGGAGAGACAAAACGTCCGAATATTAGCACCCTCTGCTGGAAGTTATAATTTATGGCTATATACTACTGTAGTTGTATCCATACATCTCCATACATTCCGTGCTCATACAGACACTCATACTGGCACACTGATGTCATCTCCATAGTTACATGGAGTTCCGTACTCATACATAGGCCAACATACATACCGGTACATACCTATATTATGTATACATACATACATACATACATACATACATACACACACACAAAGCCATTGATTGATTGAAGACTTTATTAGAAGTTTGCATAGGAAAAGGTACAGTTTCATGACGGTACAGTTCACTGGTACAAGGTCTACTAAAAGGAGATCCATGAAAAGACTAAGCTTATTTCCACTGGAAACCATTGAAGTATCTCATATAACATTGAATGACAGACAAATAGAACACAGTACTATGCAGTAGATATGTAAAGAAAAACAAAATAGAAGACAGTAAGTCAAAACAAACAGTATATACAAAGAAGGGGCAGGGGAGGGTAGGGTTGGGCTAGATTCTTTTTTACCAGTTGCGAACGGCTGCTGCCTGTAAGTGGTTTTTCAGGGCAATTTTAAAGGATGCTAGTGATCCACACTCCTTTGTGGCCTTCGGTAAGGCTTTCCACATTTTGGTGGTATAGCAGAAAAAAGAGTTTGACCCTTTGTTGGTTTTGACTCTGGGTTGAAAGTGATCTGTGGCGCTGCCTCTGGTGTTGTAATTATGGACATCCTTAATGTTTATAAAGTATTTTGACAGGTACTTGGGTATCATAGTGGTGTAGTGTATCTTGTACACCAGGCCCATTGCAAGTTGCTGTACTCTGTCAACTACTCTGAGCCACCCCACTCTTAACTGGTGAGTAGCGGTGAGGTGAGTCTGATAGGGAAGTCTAAGCAGGACCCTAATTAGTTTATTTTGGGCTGTTTGTAGTTTAGTTTTCAGGGCTTGTGGGGCGTCACAATACCATACGTGGACTCCGTAGTCAAAGAGGGGCTGGATTATTGCACCAGCTATGGTCTTCAGTGTGTTGGAATTGACCATCGGGGCGATCCTCTGTAGGAAACGAGTTCGTTGGTTGATTTTATTTATTACTTTAGAAGTCATCTTTTCACTGGAAAGATTAGCTTCAAGGATACATCCTAAGTAAGAGATTTCGTTTTTTCGTGTTATGACCTTGTCACCCACTTTGATTGTGAAGTTATCAACTTTTTTGAGGTTATGATTTGATCCAAAGAGGATGGACTCTGTTTTACCCAGGTGAATTGATAATTTGTTGTCGTTAAGCCATGTGCAGATCTTACTTAGTTCAGAGTTAAGTGTCTTCTCAACCTGCAAGTGGTCCTTGCCCGAGACTAGGAGAGCCGAGTCATCCGCGAACAGGAACAGGTTGCAGTCACAAGCAGATGCCATGTCGTTCACGTATATTAGGAACAACAGAGGTCCCAGTATGCTACCTTGAGGAACACCACAGTTTACCGGGAGGGGGGGGGACAGGGTACCGTTAATCTCCACCACCTGTTCCCTCCCCACCAGGTAAGACTGCATCCACCTCACTGCTGCGCTGTCAAGACCGATGGCTTTTAGTTTCTCAATCAGAATAGAATGATTTACGGTGTCAAATGCCTTCTGGAGGTCCATCATGACCATGCCGCTATATTTGCCGTCATCCGCTTCGCGTTTGATTTGGTCAGTCAAATAGAGAAGGCATGTGTCAGTGGAATGAGATTTTCTGAATCCAGATTGGAACTCGTAAATCAGATTATTCTCATCGAGATATCTTGCTATCTGTTCGTAGACTATTTTCTCCATGACTTTGGATATGGAGCTAAGAATGGAAACGGGACGGTAGTTTCCAGGGTCTAGTTTGCTACCTTTTTTATGCAGGGGGGTTACTTTTGCTAGTTTGAAGTCCTGTGGGACATGACCCTGTTCGATGGAAAGGTTAATTATGTGGGTAATTATTGGAGCAATGGTGGCGGCTGAATCTCTGAGAAATCTAGCTGGAATTTTATCAAGGCCAGTGGCCTTGTGTTGAGGTAGGGCACTCAGTTTTTTAAACACTTCATCAGTTGTCACTGTGGCAAGTTTAAAACTGTCTTTTCTGACGCCCAGTTTATTGTAGAATTTCTTAACAAATTTTACACCATACCGCCCAGATGGGGCGACCAGTTTTTCAACCAGCGAACGGGCCACGGTGGTAAAGGTTTCGTTAAGATGGGTAGCCACTTCACATTTGTCAGAAATGAGAGCGGTGTCCGTTTTGATGTTTATGCTGTGGCCTATGGTTTTAGGTTTTAAGCCTAATGTGTTGTTAAGCAACTTCCATAGGTCTCGTGGTTTGTTTTTGAATTCGTCGATTTTTTCATCAATGTAGTTTTTTTGGGCGGCTCTAATATAGGCAGTTGTCTGGTTTCTAAGCTTCTTGCACTGAGCAGTAAGATGCTTGATTTGGATATTGAGGTCAGGGTTGAATTTTTTTTTAAGTTTTTTGCAGCACTTACGTTTTTCATCGTACTTTTTGTCTCTGAGTTTAGCTGATTCAGCAATATCTGAGTTATACCATGGCTCTTGGCGGGCTTTAACCCTGGTGGTATTCAAGGGGGCCACGATGTCTAGAGCATCGGTCAATTTGGTTTTAAAACCACACCATGCTCCTTCGACATTTGTACACTGCAGTTCAGAGGAAAAGTCTGTATTCGCTAGAGTGTTATTTAAAGCCTCACTGGAGTAGTTTTTGAGGCTTCTAGCTACAACTGTTTTGTGGCCACTAGCCTTGGGTTTGTGTATTTTACGCGTACAGTAGATCATGTAATGATCACTAAGACCGCATACAATAGCCCCGCTAGCGGTGACTTTTGATTTGTCTGTGGTTACGATGAGATCTATGAGGGTTTGGGAGTGCTCCGTCACCCTAGTGGGCACAGTAACAAGCTGAGTGAGGCCATATTGATTACATAACCCATTAAAGGACTTGAACAGGGGTGCTTCTTTACGTAAAGCATCACAATTAAAGTCGCCCAGAGCGTAGTACTCAATACCGTCCACCTTAGCTAAGCTCTCATCAAACAGCTCAAAGAAATCATTCTGGTCAGGGGGTCTATAGACAGCACATATTAGTATATTTTTAGCATGTTCAAAAATTATCTCGACCCATACAGTTTCAAGAGAGCTGTGGTGTAGGTCTGGGCGAATGATAAAATTTAAATCATTGTGAATATACATGCAAACACCACCTCCTTTCCTGTTCCTATCATTCCTAATGACAGTGTAATTGGCTATTTCAATTCTAGCATCTGAGAATGAGTCATCGAGTTTAGTTTCTGAGAAGGTTAAAATTTGGACCTTACCATCAAAAAACATAGCTTTGATTTGTTCCAGTTTGGGTTCCAAACTGTTGACGTTGAGATGGATCATTTTCAGTCCTCTTTTTACAAATGTTTCTTTCATATTTGAGGTGATCAAATAGCCATTATCAGGGCTGGGGGTTTCTGCTGTGTGTGAGTCCACATCCGTCTGTAGTGGTAGTGGGGGTGGGGGTAGGGGGGGGAGGTCATGTCCCTTTGTTGTCTGTGAACCTAGACACCAGGATATCCAGCTTCTCTCCACGGCACGAGGGGGGGAGGTGTCGGCGCAGATTGTATCAAAGCCGAGACGTGTCAACAGCCACGACTGGTTATGATCCCTGGGGGGTGACGGGGCCAGCGGGGGGGCATCCTGCTCGATGGTAATCTCCGCGAACTGGGCACCAGCAGCCTCGATGTCTGGTGGTGCGGGGTTGGACATGCCGTCGTCCGAGTCGCTCCGTGGGTCGGGTGGTCCCTGGGTGTTTAGTGGGGAAGTCGGCGGGGGGTCGTCTGTGACTTGGACACCGTCGGGAACCGGGGGTTTGCCGCCAGGCGCCTCGGCGCTGCTGTTGTCAGGCGGCTCAACGACCGAAACCTCGCCGATGCGTGCAGGGTTCATGCAGGGATCCTCTCTCGCGTCGTCGTATGTAGCCACGGCAACCGCTGGGCGATCGTATTGCAGAGAGCCGGCTGGAGAGCCATTGTTTTTAGCATAGGACTCACCAGCTGACCTCGTAGCGGCCGGGAGGTCTTCTGTCTCAGCTACGGATTCACTCTTGGTCAGGGAAAACATCTGTTCTCTCGCCAGACGAGCGGTTGTTTGTCGAGTGATCGCTGGGCCTGGGTGAACGTGAATATCACCCGAGAGTAGTAGAAAAAAGTAAATAAAGGACCGTCTGTCCATTCTACCAACCGGGGGTCTGTTTTTTGGTGTTATCAGCGAGCCTAGGATAGCCAGTTTGTAGAGGTGTTTCAGTTCCGATCCATCGTGGAGGTAAAAATCACAGTGAGATTCCTCTCTGTTCTGCACATAATCCACTGTATCCATTTTCTCTGCATGCCATGGTGAGCTGAGGCACGAGTCGGTGTAATACACGAGAAATATCAGAAAAGTGAAAAATATCCTTCCCTTTGTTCCTGGAGTGTAGTCGGAACAATGGGTCGCGGAGCGGAAAAAAATGCGGCCGTCCTTCATGACTGCTGACTGGTCAACATTCCCCCCCAGGGAATCAATAACGGTTTATCTTAGAGAAGACTACTAGACTATTAGTAAATGGGTTAGATTAGATTCGACAATCTTAGATTAGACTACAATATAGAAACTTCCACTGAATCTGATTTGGCAGTAAATGAAATATACAGAGAAATTACCTGTGAGGGACCAAAGACTAATTTGCCCTGGGGAACTTGGCTCCAGACCTGCCACAACCAGTCCTCCTGACCAGACTTAGGATCGAGCGCCGCTCAAAAGTTTGAGAGACACTGGTGTAAGGTAGACACTTGCTCGAAATGTCAGTCTCAAGTCTACGCGAATATACCCGCGCTACTTATGATGAGATTCTCAACAACCACACCCCGTGGCTTGGAGAAATCATAAATGACGGTCTCACGAACCGTCCGTCGAGCATAATATCAAATGGTTTGTGCCATTCGAGCCACCACAAGCATCATTAACGCGCGCCATAATAATGTCACGATGATTGTCCCCTCATGAAAAGGGTCACACACACACACACACACACACACACACACACACACACACACACACACACACACACACACACAAACAAACAGGACCCCCTTTTTTAAAACCTTCCGTCTTGCGATGTAGTCAGACAAACCCACTTTAGCCTATGTGCGTAAACCAAACGAGCTAAATTGATGCGAAATACCGGCTTGGGCTATAATATGGATGCCGACATGTGAAAGTGGAGATGGCACACAGCCTATACTTTCCCCATTCACTAAAACGGGTGGAGGACAGAGGTATGATTCATCCCCAGCAACCCCCACTGTCTGTCACACCCCATCACCACAGCCCCGTGTCCGCGGCCGCGCTACACGCGTAACGCAACAGCACAGCAGTGGTGTAAAGTAACCAAGTAGATTAAGAGGCCTACTTAAGTACAATGTTGAGGTATTTGTACTTTACTTGAGTATTTCCAAGGCAATTTCCAATACGTAGGCCTACTCCCACTCCACTATCTACATCTCGGATCCAAGTGCAGCCTAGCAGCCTACCCACAACAGTTATTTGAAAGGTTTAGTTACTATGTCACTTTGTAGATCTGGATTATTATTACAGAACATAAATAATACCACTTCAGCCCTATACATTTCGGCCATTTGAAAATAGCCGATCTCACGCAGAGTAGGCTATTTCTACATTGCAATATCGATACTTTACTTAAGTATAAAATGTGAGTTCCTTTTCCACCACTGCTATTATTTTAACGTGGCATCATCATACGTGGTGAATGAACATGTGTAGCTGCATGGCACCTGCACCTGCTACGATAGGCTACGTGGTCCTATAGCGATAACGAGTGAACTATAAGGCCTGGTTGCTTTCAGGAATATCACCAGGTGATAGCCTATTTTCCAACCACACGACGGTCTTCGCGTCTCTTGGGTTAAAATCGATATTCGAAGCTTTGATCTCCAAAGGCAATGCAACGGCGGCAGTTTTACAGCAATAATGAGAGGAGCATAGCCTACACACTAGAGCTGTGATGCTGTGAATGGTAACAGCTGTGGTGAATTAGGTGTATGATGTGATATGACCACCAGAACGGCAGACGACAGGTAGGCTATAGTGTTGGTATGTTCCAGTGGTTTTCAACCAGTGGTCCGAGGACCAACAGTGGTCCCTGAGGGGGTTCTAGGTGGTCCCCAGCTAAATGATGGAGAACTGGTCTTTAACTATTGAGAGTGTAAAATGAAACCAAATGGACCCGTAAATTATTGTTTAACATCTGCATTACTTCATTTACAAGAAGTCTTACACAATTAGAGAATGGTCGATCTCCTATACCACATCAATGCAGCATGGAATTGATGGAATCATATCGATAACAAAATATCTATAAGTATTGGGTCTGAGAGGCTACATCACATCAAATGGTGGTCCGTGGCTCAAATGCCAAATAAATGATGGACCTTTCAATGATTGAAAAGCACTGGTATGTTCAATTCAAACAGCCAGGGTCCAGGGATGCCTTTCCCTTGAACGGGGGGTGAATGTTTCAACGAAACGCCGTCCCTTACTTTAACATGGCATCTTCCTTCTCCTCCTCCTCCTTCTGCCGAACCATCACTGCCATGATGATCTCCCTCTCCTCCTCGGTGAGGTGGCTGAGGTCCGGCGTGTCCGTCATGGATGGCGGCACGGCGGGTGGGCGAGGGCCGCCTTGGGGCCCCACCGAGGCGGACATGTTTTCCACCACCACCGCCCCTCCTCGGCGCGTCGTTTCGACTGACAGGATCCCGAGCGTTGCGAGCAGCAGCAGCAGCCACACCTCACGACATCATAGTCCACGGGAAGAAGAGCAGCAGCTGCTGCAGTTCTGGCGAAGAGTGCAGACCGCTCATGGCTCCAGGCACCCACGGTTGTGCTTTTGTTCGTCCTCCTCGGCTTTTTACCACCACCACTCTTGGCGTTCCCCCCACCCCCCACCTGCCCGCCGCTCCCCTCCACCGCCGGTTTACGGGGAACCCATTTCCACCCCGGGAGCTGACATGTATAGTAGACCTATAGGCTAGGCAGAGACACCCCTGGAATTACTTCTTAGATGATGCCGCTGGACTCGAGCTTGATGCTGGGCGCTATAGGCGGAGTCCGTCTCTCTCTCTCTCTCTCTCTCTCTCTCTCTCTCTCTCTCTCTCTCTCTCGCTCTCTCTCTCTCTCTCTCGCTCTCTCTCGCTCTCTCTCACAGCCTCTCTCGATACTGTTAATGTTGCTGTAGGCCTACACTACCGCTCTCTGAGAGATAAAACAGTTAACACCGTCCTTCCTTTAATGGAGACACAAATAAAAAAAGGGCCTCCCTCGCCAATGTGCTTGAAGCTCTTTTTATTCTCCTAAATACCCCCCACCCCGCACACGCACGCACGCTCTCTCTCTCTCTCTCTCTCTCTCTCTCTCTCTCTCTCTCTCACACACACACACACACACACACACACACACACACACACACACACACACACACACACACACACACACACACACACACACAACACACACACACACACACACACACACACACACACACACACACACACACACACACACACACACACACACACACACACACACACACACACACACCTCATTTCACCCCAGATTGAGAGTTGTGGTTTAGCTGCCTACCGTGAGTTATTGCACATAAATCTGAGTATAGCCTAATCAAAGTTCTTGAGAGCTAAATTATATAGCCTATAGATTATTTTACTGTGCTGAAGTGAATCAGAAACTGTTATATGATATCTTCAATGTTGATTAGATGCTGTATTGATTGTATGAGTATAGGAAAACATAACGTCAAAGGAATGTTAGTTTTATACAACATAATTAGCATGCTGCTCGATAGCTAAAATGTATGGGGTTATTATTATCTTTGACGTCAAAATCCTAAGCTTGTTGCCACAAATTCTGAACACTCTCAGAATTAAAATAATGCTATGGATTTGTTGTGTATGTGGGTGGGTGGATGCACTGTTTGTGTTGTCGTGACTCGTGGGTAGAAAATGAATTGAATTCAGCACCATGGACAGCGGCAGATACTCTTCCGGACAGCTATGATAAGCCTATTCTCTCCACACATTCATTCATTGAGTCATTATTTTAGTAACTCCAGTCAAGTGCCACACACTTCTGTGGAGAGTGAGTTCCCCCTCAGAAGCGTCAATTGGGTATGGCAAGCTATGGCAGCTGCCATACCTTGGCTACAAAGGAAATAATAAAATGTACTTTTCTTTGTGTCTGTTGCTAAGGTATGGCAACATGACGCGCGCGTGCAAGACACCAGTCATGTTGCCATACCTTAGCTTTTTCTGAACTGACGCCACTGTTCCCCCTCCCCTTCTTTTGCCGAGTTTGCTTATTTTGTACTCAAATGAGAGAACGTCGTCGGAGGCGGAGTTTATTTACAGTAAAACTCTCAGTAGGTATAACTGACGCTATCAGAGTTAAACCGTCAGTATATGGGTTTTACTGTGTAGGTGGATGGATGATGCATAATGGACGGTTTATCGTCCGTGTCGTGACTCGTGGGAGAAATGATTTGAATTCAGTACCATGGACAGCGTCATATATTTCCTGGCAATTGCCAACCCTATTCAGTCACTTCCCGTTAATTGGGTAATTATTTGAGTAGACTGTAACAGACTTTTGAGTTGTTTTTAGCTGTTGCTGTTGGTTGTTGGTTGTTGTTTTTTACTACAATTCAAGATCATGGAGGTGGAGTTATAGTAGGCTAAAACACAGGGGTTTTCCCCACCAAAATACTTGAAAATCAGAGGACTGACAACATTTAGCCTGCCTGGCAGTGCCTGCCCTGAGGTAATATACAAATAGATCAATAGCCAATATTATTCAGTATAGCCAAACATACAATCAGCGGTGGAAAAAGGTACTTTTTTTTAGTAAGTAAAAGTATCAATACTGGAATGTAGAAGCCTAGGCCTATAGTAGCTAGTAGATGTAGTGGAGTAGGCTATAAGTAAAGGTTGTGAATTGGAAATACTCAAGTAAAGTAGGCCCACAAATACCTCAAGATTGTACTCAAGTACATTACTTAAGTAAATTTACTTAGTTACTTTTCTCCACTGCATACAACAATACCTATTCACAGCTGCACTCCCAGGCTTAGGCAGGCTAAGCGACCCAGCGCTGCTGACACCGTTTCCTACCAATGCAGAGGCGTCAATTGGGTATGGCAAGCTATGGCGGCTGCCATACCTTGGCTACAGGGGGAAATAATAAAATGTACTGTAATCGTGCCTGTTGCTAAGGTATGGCAACATGACTGGTGTCTTGCACGCGCGCGAGGGTGCGCGTGCAAGACACCAGTCATGTTGCCATACCTTAGCTTTTTCTGTACTGACGCCGCTGTACCAATGACGTCATGTTGGGCTATAGTGGCTGAGACCATCCAGCAGATGGCAATAACCTACCTACTATAAATCCATGCAGTGACGTCACCGAGGATGTGACTGTGCTGTGTTGACGTCATGGTTTCCCGTGGTGCAGAATTTTGTCATAATTTAAGTCGTGAGACTCGTGACTTACGACCACGAGCTACCATGTATGGCTACCACCCAGGATGACAAAGGCATACAGCAGTGTCAGTAGCTGAGTGCCCATGTGCTATATGCAGCTTTATTACACACAAATAGGCGACCTGTTTCAATTTAATTTTCTCTTAGTGATTTACTACTGACTGATGTCAACTTATTGTATTATGGCAAGAGCAGGTAAAAGGTTAATCAAATGCATTCAAAAGTTATTTTATTTTCATTGTGAAGCCAGGCATTAGATGATATTGGAACAGTGAAGTAGGATAGACTATGTAAATAATTTGATTGCTGTGTACATATATAGTTATCATCACCATCATAATCATCATCATCATATATTATTATTAGTCCCAATAAATCTAACTGGAATCAAATTGACAGTTTGTGGCCACAATGTAGGGTCCCTTTAAGAATCAATGTGAAACAAATACTTGCTCTTAATTATTATATTCATCATGGCCATGAGGTAATCCGAGCAAAAATGATTATGAACTGAATCAGGAATCCCCGCAGAAGCGATTGGAGCATCACCATGGAACCCATGGACTAACATCCAAGCACTCAGGAAAGTGTGACAACTCATCATTGTGATTATACTGCCATCTACAGGTTGTTAGGAAAAACTGTTTTGACCGGTCCCGGAACGAAATTGATTGATTGAATACTTTATTAACGGTTTTCAGAGACAGGTACAGGGAAGTACAGTACAATACAAGGTATGCTAAACGGACATTTAAAAAAAAGCTTGTGGCTTGTTTCCATTGGGGTCCTGTGTACTCAATTCATTGAAAGACAGGGAGATAACAGAGATGAACAGACAGAAAGCTAGAGACAGTCAGTGAAAGAATGGACAGACAGATAGACAGACAGACAGACAGACAGACAGACAGACAGACAGACAGACAGGCAGACAGACAGACAGACAGGCAGACAGGCAGACAGGCAGACAGACAGACAGACAGACAGACAGACAGACAGACAGACAGACAGACAGACAGACAGACAGTTAGTTAAATAGAAAGATGGAGAAAACAGACAGATACACAAGTTATGTTGATCAAAATTGACAATGAAATCATGAGTGAAAGGGTGCAGAAGGTTGAATCTGCAGATCAAAGTTTGAATGCAAATGACATGCAGGCTAATAATACAAAGGGGGTAGGTGCATGGTTAATATGTTCATTGATTACACCGCCTACCTACTTTGCACAACTAATATAGAATATTTGAGTTTGAATATAATGTCTGCTACAGCTGTTAAGTTGAATCTTCCATGGAAAACTAATAGCTCAGGTGAAAAATGAATCAAACTTTATGATTGCATTTCATATATTAGCTACACATGAACCGTCCATATTTCCTTATTTTGGGGTGTCTGTGAATCACTTATACATTCACAAATGTGGACATTACAGCAATCAGATAAAAATAAAATGTGTAGGCCTACAGATGTAGTACATTTTTCATCTTATGTTCAGGCCGCACAACTGAGTTTTCACATAACCCATACAGCTCAGTGTCAGATGAGATGGGTTGCTCACACAGGATGCTCTTGTTCATCAAGGGACATGTAGAGGTGAACATAGTTCAGCTGAATTTGAGCTTTGACCACCAGATTGCACCATACCATCAGATTCTGTGTCCATTGCTGTATTGTATAGACAGCCCCATTACAATAGCTTTGAAATCACCTTGTTGCTCAAATCATTATTACAGAATCAATCGTTAACAAAACAAATTTGGCAATTACAAATGTTTTTTTGAAAGGTATGTAATGTGTTTTTCTTTGACTAACAGCCTATTTGACATAATCTGAAATGGTCTGATGCAGCAAACTCCTGTAATCTGTTATGTCCACCAGCTGTGTGGCCAAAACATGTTGGGCTTTTTAATCACACAACTCTACAATAAATGCTTTTCTTCCAGTTAACAAGTGCCTGCAACCTATGCATCTTGTTCTATAATTCACATTGTTAAATCGGGCCAGGAATTTGGGTTGTGGACCCATTTTTATGGGTCAAGAGTAAATATGACTTTCTGGAAATAAAAATACATTTCAAACCATTTTTCAAGAGAATTTAATACATTTCCCCCCAAAACATCCAAGAAATTCCATTAAAAAAATGAGGAAAAAAAAAGAAAAGAAACTTTCAAGAAGTAGTATGTTGAAATATCAGATCTACAAGCTCCAATGTGTTGCATCATGATGTGTTGTAAGTTTGGAGATCAGCTATTTTCACTAGTTTGGGACATAACATTTCTCTTTTGGGTCTCGAGCTAAAAGGTTTGGGAACAAGTGCTCTCTATTATATGCCCAAGCAGCAATATACCGTATACAGGTACAATACAGAATGTAGGTTCTATCAACAAAACATTTAGACAGTTGGCGATAGGGCCTTTCTGTGTGGAGTTCGCATGTTCTCCCCGTGTCTCCTAGGGTTGATACCCTCACAAAAACATGCAGTAATCCTGGTCTCAATAATGCCTCCCCCTGGCCAGCCGGGGCGCTTGATGGAGGGGAAAGGAACTGGTTGGAATAACGTGTTCCTTCCATGCACTACGTCCATCCCGGGGAAATCCCCCCTGTCATGTGAAAAGAAACAACTTGGACTACTCATGCATTGAAGGAAGCATGTGGTCAGTCCGTTGTCTCCCCAGGCGCGGCAGAGGGAGAGCAGAGCCCAGGATTACATAGGCAATTGGCACTGGGTGAAAAATGGGTTGCAAAATCGTGGGATAAAAAAAAAAACATTTAGACATAGCATCTACCTGATGAACAAAGTAATCTTCTCTACTACATAGCTGTTGAAATGGCCCAAAAGAGAAGTTATGCATCAAATTGAAGGGAATTGCGGTGGAATCGTAATCGTAATCACCTCTAACAATTGGTTGAGGTTTGTAATGTGTAATTTAGGCCCTTAGACATAATCAAATCAAGAATTTGATTGTGTTATTAAAATAATGTAAGTATTTGTGCAATTCCAATAATTGGGTTACATTACCAAAAGCAAACAATAAATAATATGTATGTACCAAGAGACAAAATGGAGAGAAAAAAGGATTGTCAATATTTAGCACATTATTTAGTCCCAAATCCAAACATGCATAATTTGGTGAGAAGCGAGATTAGAAACATTACATCATGCAATACAATCAGTCAGTTGTAACAGGAACCCAGTTGGGGATGTAGACTCCCTCACTGAAATGAAGCATTTCAAAGAGTGTACAGCATCCAGGTGGTCAATAGTCATGTATAGACTTTACCCTTCCATGGTTACCAGAAAATGAAAATCATTTAGCCCAGCTTAATCTTCTATTAATGACAGAAGTTCCTTAACAAAGGCTTTTATTAAATTATCAATATATACATCGTCGTTGTCGGGTGAAAACCTTGTATGTCCAAAACCGTTCGTTTTACATTTATCATTTTAAAAATGATTTAAACTAGTGAAAACAGCCAATCTACAAGCACACAACGCCTCGCACCGCGAGGCGTTGTGTGCTTGTAGATCTGCTGTTTTCACTACTTTTGTGCGACAGCCTTGTATGATGAAGCAGGGCTCTAATTTGTGAAAGAACGTACACATTTGAAACTTGGAGATACGAGGTTTCCACCCGACAACGGCGATATTTAGATTAGTTCCGAATTATTATTGGCGATCCAGGATGGAGCTACTTCTTGATGACATTCACCCTCATCCACTGTGCAGGACATCACCTTTCCATCACTACTTCTGGATCTCCTCCACATCCTCATCCACCATGCAGGAACAGGACACCACCTTTCCATCACTAACTGGAGATGTCCTCTAAATCCTCATCCACCGTGCGGGACACCACCTTTCCATCCACAAGCTCCTCGATCACTGTCCGTATTCTCTTTTGCACAACAGCTGGGAGGAAAAGGAAAACAATTCAACCATTATTGAACTTCAATGTACCAAGGCATTTCAAAGCTGCACTTCACATTCTATGTTATTAGTGACCCCAAGTGGCAGAATTAGGTAACTATTTTCATACTAGTGCCTGTAAAGAATCATTGCAGGGCTGATCTTGTATGATTTATAGATTGATAAAAACACATGCATTTTTACTTAGAAACCTTGCATAGTGCAGCTTTAAAAGGGGGAAGAGCTTTCAAATCATCTTTTAGAATCTAGAAAAAGAGTGTGAAACAATGACAGGCGATCAAGAGTAAAGTTACTCCAGAGGAACATGTTTTTCAACCAGTACAGCTGTGACCACCAGTGAACCATCTCTGACCACCGCTACAACATATCTGACAACAGTGTACCATCTCTGTCACCAATGTCCTTTTTTTAAGTAATGTTTGAAACAAAGCTTGCACCTACAGTATGGAAGTGTACAGCACAAGGGAAACTTACGTTTGACCACCTTGACCTCCTCCTTGACCTCTGTGACCTGCTGGAACTCGACAGTCTTTACAACACTTTTCCTGATAACGCAGAAAAGATAGATATACATTTTCAGTTGTTTCCATTCCAATGATAGCAATCAAAATCAAGCAATCTTTGTTAAAATTATTAGCTGTCCTGTATATATACAAGTACTAAAATTTACATAAACGATTGATTCCTCTTAGACACCTTGCAAACAGTAAATCTACTAATTGTATTATGAAGTACACTGCAAAATCCTGAGCTTTAATTCAACTCTGAGAGTGTCAGTGTAACTCAGAGTGTAAAAAATTTACGCTCAGGATCTTTCAGTATAGAGTTCTTAACTACTTTCAACCTGTTGTCCCTATTTTGGTACGTTGTGAGCCTGTAGAACGCCATTCGTCGTATGACGAAGTATACATTGGTCTTAAGTGGTTAACAATTTCCTTACTGCACATCCTCTCCGTCCAGCAGTCTCCTGTACTCAGCAATCTCCATCTCCAACCTGGTCTTGATATCCAGCAGCATCTGGTACTCAGAAGACTGCCTGTTAATGTCCGTCTTGACCTGGCCGAGGTCAGCCTCCAGGTCATTGACCATGGCCTGCAGCTGGTTCAGTTGGAGCTGATATCTGCCCTCTGTCTCTCCCAACTGGCTTTCCAGGTTTGCTTTCTACATGACAAGAAAAGATGGGTACTTTAAGACTGAAAAAAGAGATATGAGAGTGCACTTAATGAGGGCTGACTCAATTCTCATCTTTTTGCTTGGACCTAACTCAGTTGTTGCCTTTGAGCACAAAACCTGAATGGTAAAGCATAACTCATGGGGCAGGCATGAGTAACTAACTGATGATAACTAATTAGTTGAGATTTTACTGTTGAATTTATGTTAATGGGTTGCAGAGAGAGAACATTGTAAATATCTCAGACAAAATTACCCGGTGACTTCCACATCAGAAATCAGAATAACAGAGAGCGAAAGCGGAAGCAGGACAGATTAAGCGGTTTGTTCAAATAGGCTCTGCTCAAGCACGTAATAGTCCTCAGTGTGTGTGTGTGTGTGTGTGCGTGTGTGCGTGCGTGCGTGTGTGCGTGCGTGCGTGCGTGTGTGTCTTGGCAGTCTTACCAGGCTGAGTTGGGACTGCAACTCAATTTGCATTGCCTGGAGGGTCCTCTTGAGCTCATTGATCTCACTGTGTGAAGACTGCAGGCTATCTGTTGTGGTTGCCACGTGCTTGTTCAGCTCATCGAACTGGAAGAAAGACATGATTAGGAATAGGATCGGAAATAAATGATCAAGTTTCCTGTCATTTTGTTAAAAGCTGTTTTCAAATGAATAATTGGTCTAACCACGAAACAAAGATTTGTGTAGTGAACATTTCATCCAATGTCTTGTACCTGTCCCTTGTACCAGGTCTCCATTTCAAGGCGGTTCTTGTCAACGATGCCCTCATACTGAGCTCTGATCTCGTCCATAACCTGGTTCAGGTCCTGCTGGGGAGCTGAATCCATCTCCACGTTGACAGAGCTGGAACCCATTTTGGCACGCATGGCAGCAAGATCCTACAGGACACAGAGTGAGGAAGCATCAGCTTCAAGATAAAAAAAAGCCTATACAGTAGGCTTTCAGTGGACACTGGCGATCTTGTTGAAAGAGAGTCATAGTGTTTGGCGTGACCATTTATGTTAATGGTGGCTTTGGGACAACACAAAACAGGTTATGTGTGCTCTGTTTGTATACGTAAGACGTTACAGATAATACATGGGAAACTTCTTCCTTAAATATTATGTAAATAAGAGCGGTTTAAACTGCAACTTGGGAGTAACAAATGCTTTCACAAAGGCTTTCACTGGACGAGAGATCTTGATGAAGGTGAGATAGTAAAGTCTTGATTGAGTAATGATTATGATTTTGTGATATGGTAATTAGACTATACTGTAAGTGCGATATTCATATTTTTTGTCAAACCCGAAGCATGCATCGCCGAGGACCCGAAGGAGTGCGGTGCCTGGCGTTGAGTTGGTCGGATTGCCAGTTGTCCAGAACCGCCCCATACGCCCATATACAGGTATACTGTATATCGTTGTTGTCGGGTGGAAATCTTGTATGTCCAAAACTGTTCGTTTTGTATTTATCATCTAAAGAATTTACTAAACTAGTGAAAACAGCCAATCTACAAGTGTAGAAGGCCTTGTATGGTGTAGCAGGGCTTTGCATTAATGTACACATTTGAAACTTGGAGATACAAGGTTTCTGCCCGACAGTGACAATATGGAGATCCTGTTGTCCAGAGCTGCCGATCCGACCGATATATATGGGCATGCCACATATATGGAATAGAACGACTTCAAACTCGCTGTGTGTCGCCAAGGACCTGAGGGGAGTGTGCGCCAAGCGGGAAGTTCCAAAGGACATCACAAAAATGTTGATAAATCCACAAATCCTGTATATGAATGGTGTACCCTGTCCCTGATGTCATCAATATTTATATGTATTGACATCATAGACTGGCCTGGACTCCATATTTGGGCATGCCTGACACAGAACTCCAATGCCAATAGTCATAGAAGGGAGAGACAGATACAGAAATCCACTGGCCTGCTCTGAGTATCTGACATCACCGTAATGGCACCTGTGATGTCACAATGATGTGTCAGGGGAACCACAGTGTCTGTTTCAGGGGAACCACAGTGTCAGGCGTTACCCGTCCGGACGGACGGACAGATATGGTCAAGCGGTGATGGTTCTGACAGTAAACTGCGACCCACGGTCGAAAAAAATTAAAATGTCCAAAATAGGGACGCCAGGTTGAAAGTGGTTAAGCAAGAAACTTCAAACATGTCCCTACTATAATGTGCTTTCTTAAGTGGGATAAGGGATTGCATAACATGACAAGGTTTGAGGGACAATGCTGGCAACTTTTGAGATGCACAAATTAAAGGCATGACAGACAATTCAAACAGGATCTGCAAACACATCACTGTTAGTATAAGAGATGCTTCTCAAAATATTTACTGTAATGTTATGTAAACAATTATCTTACATTCTATTGGTAAGTAATTGCTAAAGAAATACTTAAAACTCAACCCAGGAATTACAAAATATAATGCATCTTGGCATTTTCCTGCAGAGAAAAAAAGAAGACAACCTGCATACTCCAATACATTTTAATGTCCAATACATTAACATTTCGAGGCTCTGGGCTCTTCATCATGTCAAACTCATTTTGCTTTGGAGACATTTTGAAAACCAGAATAGTTTGATGCTGATTTGAAAAGATTGTTGAAACTCACGTCTTCGTGGTTCTTCTTGAGGTACACCAGCTCCTCCTTAAAGCCCTCAACCTGCATCTCCAGGTCTGAGCGGGCCATGGTCAGCTCATCCAGCAGCTTACGCAGTCCAGCAATGTCGTTCTCCGTAGACATGCACAGTGCCCTCTCATTCTCATACCTGTCATGGGAGAAAAGGCACACAAAGGTTCACGTCATTGTCCTTCCTGAGGCGATGTTGCAACCAATAACAAAATAAGCTGGAACCTGCAAGGAAAACCAGTTCCACCAGTTTCAATTCTCAACTGACCGTTATGCTTCTGTGACAATAATCCAACCAATTAGACGTTACGTTTTTATTGTGGTTAATTGTGGAATCTTACAGAGGAAGACGATGTCAATGTTTTTTTAATAAAATGCACTCGCGCACACACGCGCGCGCACACACACACACACACACACACACACACACACACACACACACACACACACACACACACACACACACACACACACACACACGCTCACACACATTTTTGCCAAATGTATTCAGGAATAAGTCTTCCCACTTACTTGAGTTTAAAATCTTCTGCTGCCAATTTGGCATTGTCAATCTGTAGTAGGATCCTCGAATGTTCCAGTGTAGCACTGTTGATCTGAGTTAAAAGACAGTGATTAATTCCAATACATCATGCTTCTACACATTTGCGTGACTTGAAGAAGACCAATATTTGCACAATATATCTACTGTAACTGTAACATGCAGAGCAAAAAAATCACTTCCAAGATTCAAAACACACTTAACATAGGGGTGGACTCAGGTAATGTGGGCCATCAGGTAATGTGAGCCAGCCATAGTTTCAGGCTCCTAGCAACTGTGCCTTTAAATCTTTGCAGCCAATGGCTGCACATGTTCTTGCCACAGCTGTGCTTGACACCAACAAGTGATTTGATTGGTCCATAGTCGTTTTGATGGGCGGAGCTAAGCCACACAACAAGACCTGCTGGAAGAATTTGCAAGGTGGGTGCAGAGACACAAAGTTTTAACTTGAGATTGCTAAGGATACTACATCAATGAAAACAAATGCACATTTATAAAAACTGGTGCAAAATGTGTGTTAAGATGTCCTTTACCAGGCATGATGTTGATATTTTGCTTAATGAAATCATTTTTCATAAATAATGACGTTTTTGTAAGTGGCTCACATTACCATAGTCAATTGTGGTGAAAGCTTAGCTGGGCCAGCTTAGGTGGGCCACCTTCATTAGCATTATGTTTTGTGTTAGCTTAGGTGGGCCACCTTCAGAAATGAGCCCTGGGGGTCCCTGGGGGTCCCTGGAGGTGGTCCCCGGGCGGCAGTGCTCGGAGGCCCGCCAGGGACCTCTGGTGGTGGTCCCTGGTGGTCCCTGGCCGTCCCCAGGCCCTGTTTTGGGGGCCTGGAGCCGGCCCTGGGGGTCCCTGGAGGTGGTCCCCGGGCGGCAGTGCTCGGAGGCCCGCCAGGGACCTCCGGTGGTGGTCCCTGGTGGTGCCTGGTGGTCCCTGGCCATCCCCAGGCCCTGTTTTGGGGGCCTGGAGCCGGCCCTGGGGGTCCCTGGGGGTCCCTGGAGGTGGTCCTCGGACGGCAGTGCTCGGAGGCCCGCCAGGGACCTCCGGTGGTGGTCCCTGGTGGTGCCTGGTGGTCCCTGGCCGTCCCCAGGCCCTGTTTTGGGGGCCTGGAGCCGGCCCTGGGGGTCCCTGGAGGTGGTCCCCGGGCGGCAGTGCTCGGAGGCCCGCCAGGGACCACCACCGGAGGTCCCTGGCGGAAAAACAGGCCCTGTTTTGGGGGCCTGGAGCCGGCCCTGGGGGTCCCTGGGGGTCCCTGGAGGTGGTCCTCGGGCGGCAGTGCTCGGAGGCCCGCCAGGGACCTCTGGTGGTGGTCCCTGGTGGTGCCTGGTGGTGCCTGGTGGTCCCTGGCCGTCCCCAGGCCCTGTTTTGGGGGCCTGGAGCCGGCCCTGGGGGTCCCTGGGGGTCCCCGGAGGTGGTCCCCGGGCAGCAGTGCTCGGAGGCCGGGCAGGGACCTCCGGGGACCCCCGCTGGTGGTCCCTGGTGGTCCCTGGCCGGCCAGAGTGGTGCAAAGGCCCGCTTTTGGGGGCCTGGCGCCGGCCCTGGGGGTCCCTGGGGGTCCCCGGAGCTCCCCAGGCCCGGTTTTTGGGGCCTGGCGCCGGCCCTGGGGGTCCGCGGGGGTCCGCGATGGCACCATCGTGTGCGGGGCGGCGAGCCGGTTCCAACGGTACCATTATTGAAATTAAATTCAATGAATGAAATTAAATTGACCTCCAAATCTTGTTTGACTGTTTTGCTTTGATTTGCTTTGGCTCATTATAGCAGATGAGTGGCTCACATTACCTTATTAGGGTTAGGGTAAGATGGGCCACTGACAAAAATATGATTTAATATAAAAATACACTAGATATGCAAAATATAAGCATTGTTTCTGGTTAAGGCCGTCTACATATATATTATATATATTTTTTATCGATGTGCATTTGTTTTTTATTCACTTGTCAAACTTATAACTGACAAATTAGATATGTTTGGACAATGCAATTCTCCTCTGCAGGCTAGTTTTGAGACATTGCTCTTCCCACCAAAACAACCAAAGCACTCAAATTTTGATTGTTTTGTGTCAAGTACAGTTGTGGCAAGAAACATGTGCAGTCATTGGCTGTTAAATTTTAAAGAGCTAGGAATTAATGGGGTCAACCCTAAAGTGGCCCATTTTAGCTGATCAGGTGGCCTAAAAAACCTGAAAAGTGTTAATCTTGAAAATGTGTGACATTTTAAGCTTAAACATTAAAAAAAAAATAACCATCTAATTTTCCTACATACATTTAACACAAATATATTAAGGACAGTCTATATTAACTATAAAAAATACATTCAGCGTTCTGCACTGCTTTTTCTTAGTTTCCCAGGCGATTTACCAAAAAGCGGCCCACATTACCTGAGTCCACCCTATATATAGGTGGCCTGCAACAACTGTTTGATATTTCTATAAGAAAAAAGAAAGAAAGAAAAATAACAATATATCCTACAGGCTACACAGCTCTGTATGCTGCTGCTTGGCTTGAATGTGGATTAATTCAAATCTGTAATGTAAAGAAAGCCTAAGTGTGCTTCCAACACAAATTCATATTTCACATAATCCTGTTGTAATAGTGGTGTGAAGTAACTACGTACATTTACTCAAGTACTAAAAGTACATTTTTGAGGTACTTTACTTGAATACTTCAATACTTTTACTTCTACTCCACTATATCAGAGGCAAATATTACACTTTTACTCCAATACAATTATTTCAAAACTTGAGTAACTAGTTAATTTGTAGATTTAGATTATTAGATTATATTACAAAACAAACACTAACCACTTCAGCCCTATATACATTTAGCCAATCTACACTTTTTCAAATTTGTATATTTGAAAACTTACCAAAAACATGGTAATGATTAGGCCTACTTTTACTTTTAGTAGGCTACTTTAAGTGCATTTTGATGCCAATACTTTTGTATTTTTACTCAAGTCGATTTTGAGTATTTGCAGCATTGACTTTCAAGTAGGCTAAAACGTGTGAGTGAGTAGCCTACTTTTTACACCGCTGGTAATAGGCTATTATGTTTTGCAGAGGCGTGATTGAAGACGTCAATTGGGTCAATTGGGTATGGCAAGCTATGGCAGCTGCCATACCTTGGCTACAGGGGGAAATAATAAAATGTACTGTAATCGTGCCTGTTAGGTATGGCAACATGACTGGTGTCTTGCACGCGCGCGAGGGCATTTTCTGAACTGACGCCGCTGATGCTTTGAGAATCTCACCTGTTTCTGCAGGTCATTGATGATCGCCTCATATTTGCTGTAGTCCCTGACAGCAGGCGTCTGCTTCTCGTACCACTCCCGGATATTCCGCTCCAGCTGGGCATTGGCGGTCTCCAGAGAGTGCACCTTCTGCAGGTAGGCGGCCAGGCGGTCGTTGAGGTTCTGCATCGTGGCCTTCTCGTTGATTCCGACGCCGTTGTCCCCTGCGGACAGTGCGCCCGCCAGGTCGAAGCCGCTGTTGCTCCTCGTGGAGTAAGACACGCGCACATTTCGTCCCCCCGCTCCGCCGTGGACACTCGGCGACCTCAGCGACCCGGCTCTGGAGGAGTAGCCCACAGGTGAGAAGGACATGGACATGGCAGGCTGTGAAATATTGGAGCGATATGATCTGACACTCATGGTGACACCTGCTGCGTTGAGTAGCCTTAAACGACCGTTAAAACAGCGGCTGTCAAACCTGTGAAAGGTATGAGTCTAGTAGTGAACTACCTGTCCTAGCCCAAGGTCGTAGAATTTATGCCTGAGCCAGAGTGGGCGCGGCTGCAGTGATGCTGATCTTACAGGTGTGTCACACTGGGTGTGCGTGAGAGCATGGTCGTCATTCCATGCTTCATGTCACGGCAAATATTAATTGGGGCAATGTGACAGTGTGTACAGGCGAGCTATATAATATGTATGCACACTTTGTGACATTTTCTCAAATGGATATTGGCTACTTTGCAGTGCAGTTGAAGTAGGCTCCCTGCCAGGTGTGAATCTAAATTTTACTGTAGCCTACTGAAATATTAGGTAGCTTTACTAACTTATTTAAATAATTAATAGCTACATAGTTAACTTCTCTGACAGTAATATACAGTATATTACTGTCAGAGAAGTTGCATTCGCTTTAAATAGTGAAAGTGAAATAGAGAAACAAAACCCACTAACCCTAACCACAATAATAATAATATTTATAATAGCTCAGATTTATATAGCATGTTTAGCTACTCAAAGTAATTTTACATGGGAAGGGAGAGAAATAAAAGACCAAAACTACATTCATCTCATCTTAGTTATATGATTTTAAAGCAGCACTATATGCAACTGTCCTGTTTTACCCCGGATTTGACTGAAATATTTACCATTGAGCTAATAGAGCTTGCCTGCTTGCTCAGGGATCTTCGGGCCAAAATTTGTGTCTAACCAGACACAGGATTGTGTCAAATGTCTCTCCCAGACACAGGAACAAAATGTCTCAATTCATGGGTTGCATTTGTAGTCCTACACCAGCCATTTTGAGGACCAATACAGGTGTTTTGATTAACAGAGAACATTGGTTCTATGCCAATCAGACAAATTGAACACCTATGTTGGTCCTCAATATGGCCGGTTTAGGACTACAAATGCAACCCATGAATAGAAGAGCAGGGAGACCAAATGCAACAGCCCCGATTGAATAAGTTATATTGTAGGATTAACATACTCTACCATACAGAACAGATTGGACAAAATTACATTTTATTCATTAACAAAAAGTTATATAGTGCCGGTTTAGGTACCAGGGGATTCATTTGAGAGTTAAGACTCATCTGAGCAAACACTGACACTAACACAAAAAAACTGCTGTGTTAGCAGCCCTAGGCTGCTGGTATTCCATGGACCATTAGGCAAGCATTTATTTATTTCAAATGTATGCACCCTTACCTTAGTACCCTGGCCCCTTTTGACATGAGATGGATAAGCTCCCTGAACTTTTGGAGTTTTAGGTTGTGTGTTAATTCTAATACAATTTAGAACAGGTTTCATACCGGTTCAGGGTGAGGCCTAATCTACAAATTAGGTGTTGATAATAAAGTAAAGCACTCATCTTTTATTACAATTATTAACCTTGATCTTTTAGGATCATTAACTTGTTGAAGCTTGCATCTTATTTGATCTGTTACTTTTAATGCATTGTATTCAACAAAACAGCTCAAGTGGTATAATCTTTTATTTACAGTAGCTGATACTAAATCCATGTTTTCATTTGGAAAATTACCCAGCAGTTGTCTTTGGGGCTTTGTTGAGTAGATCTAATATTGTGATGTTGTACAGATACGACAACTTCAGGATCATCACATGTCTGTTGTGTAAATAATCGTCTGCACTGTGGCATAAGTGCTACAGTTAAAGAATACAACCATTAATGAAAGAACATTGGTTTTCTATGGAGCACCTGGCCCTATTCTTCTCAATATGTAACCTACTTTTGAACCAAAACCAGGACTAGGATATCAATCAAAACATGAATAGATGCTTCCTGTACCACCTTTTAATCTGTCAACAACTCTCTAATCTGTCAGGTTTCCTGGACCGTTAAATGTCCTTTCAATTACTGTTTTCAAGATATACTATGATAGATTAAAGGGTTATCTACGATTAGCACTCCTGTCATGTTATGATTTTTGGGGGATCAAAGTTGGTCTCTGTTGGCCGGCTTGTCTGTACGTTTTTATTAGGTGACCTTAACACACAAAAGTGCAATGCAATTTCGGTCACACCTGACATGCTTCCCCTGCAGCAGCTCACTGGCTGAGCCACAAGGCTAAGATGCTTGAGTTGGGATCATAGGATCATAGGATCACAGAAAGTCATGCTTTCTTGGGTACAGAAAGAATTTTTGATATGGCCACACAGTCATTGTGATTTCTGAAAGCTCTTTCTACTTTATTTTCTCATTCAGTCATGATAAGCTGTACATAAATCATGCTGTTATGAACACTTAAAATAGTCACCAGCTCACAAGGCATCACATTTTGATGCCTTTTGAGCTTCATTTTGGCTGAATGTTCTTCTTCTTTGCCAAATGATTCCCCTGTCCAGAATAGGGACGCAAGGGTTCATGTGGTCTCTTTCACTAGCTCATCTTTGATTGGACTCTTTTTTTGCTGTTCTCAGAGGTAGAATGTGGCTGGTTCCCTGACTCAATAAGCTTCGCACATTTATGTTCACATACAGTACTAGTGTCCCTTCACTAATGTCATGCAATCTGAGCTATTTTTAAAATTGTTGAGTAGTTGCACCAACAAGCATGGTCTGTATTAAAAAAGAACGTATGATTCATTTTACACACTGTGTCATGTGAACTTGACCTTTTTTGCAGACATATCATTTTAATCATTAATACCCAAATAAATTCCCATGACTTTGATTTATCATAATTGCATACAATTAACAATGCCATTGTCAGCTTGCTCTTAACAGCTTGTTCTTGTTCTTAACATTTTAACACTCCCAGATCAAGGATGATTCAGCCTCTGAATGACTGGCACGTATTATTTGGTTAGGGGTTGTGTGGAGGTGATGCGCAGGTAACATCATGCTGTGGGGTTCAGGACACGGTGAATAAACATGGCTTAAAAGGAGCAGCTACATTCACTGTACAGTAATTGCAGCATTTAGACGGTTACACGTCTCCATTCCGACATGTCTCCTTTCCGACATCTAACCCTATCCCTAACCCTAACCCTAACCTCTATATGGAAGTGTTGCCACTCTGACAATAAGAAGTCACTGTCGGAATGGAGACATTTCGGAATGGAGAGCACCCCCCCCCCCCCCCACCCCCGATAGACACCCATCTCTGTAATGATTACAGACCCTGGAGGATATGCTTTCAAAATGACAGAAACAGCTCCAGATTGACAAACTTTAAGTCAAGTTGAGTAGAGATCGAAAAGTGGCTGATGGCGTGTTACTGTGGATCAGCAGCTGATGTCAGTTCTAGTCGGGCATCACAAATTATGGTGTCACTTGCCAGAAATACTTGATTTTTGGTGAATGACACCATCATGCGACAAAGTAGAAAATACACATTTTATTTTCTTCTCTTTCATGCAGTTGCTATAGGCAGCTTTAGGTTAACGACCAATGAATAATATAGAACAGTGATATTCCTTGTCAAACATTGACCCGAGGAAGAAATACACGCTTGCCCAAACCACCAGGCACCCTGGTGACCCTTCCTGGTTGGAACTATACCAACCATGCCATGACTTGCTTAGCCGTTTGAAGTATGTGCCCATCCTACCCTCACACAGCAGTGACTGACAGCTCGGTGTGACACGCCTAGTGTAATTGTTTTTGTGAGAAACAAGCAGACCGTCAAACCCTGAGGTGCTTTGTGTCAAGGCAGATTATGACTGTGCGTAATAGTTTTCCAGGATCCCTGTATTTGCACTATACACCTCTTCTCTAGAGGGTATATATATTTTCTTCCACATGTATAATCGTTAAATGTTTTTAGCCCTGTTAATGGTGGGGGTTGGGCTCTAAGAATGGCTATATGCTTGTCGATGAATACAGGCGGAGTGGGAACCTAAACATTGTGCTCACCCCAATGTTAAATTGGCAATTTCTTATACAATGTAAAATAATAATAATAATAATAATAATAATAAATGTATGCTTTGGAAAATTGTCTGAAATAATGTAAAATATACGCCCTTCAACTTCTTGTTTATGCACTAAATGACTGGATATCCATCCACAGGTTTGTATCAATTTGTATCTTGTAGAAATATTAGGCCTTGAATTGTGTATTTATTTTGCCCCCCATTTATAAAATAAGTGTAAATATAAAATAAAATATAAAATTTATACATAAATATTTTTAAATGGTGCCCCCAGAGTTCTCATGTGCCCACTATTCCGGTTTCATGTCTCTCCATGGTGCCAGCCACCAGATTAAAATATAGCTTATATGGGCACTATTGTGCATGCAGTCACGGTAGTTCAAGGTAGCCTTTAATTCCTCAATGTTCCATTCAAAAAACACTTTATATACAGTACACTCTATTGCACATTACATATCAATGCAGTAAGGTAACCGTGCAGGTACTGTACATTCAAATGATTATTTATTACCCATTCCTTGCTTGCTTGGGGGCCCTCCAGTATGCTTAGAGCTCTATGCTATGCCATCCACTGCTTACTTCGCTTAGGCCTCTGGCCAGCCCTGCCCCTCAGGCCAAAATGTCCTATTTTTATATGTTTAGGCCCACACAGTAAGTAGCAGCATGACCTCTAGAGGTCACTAGTAGGGCTTTTACTGTAGACTTGTCTTATTCACATTATGCTTTAACAACTTAAACCCAATTTCAAAAATAGCAAAAAATCAACAAGCTCACAAGATCTCCTATTTACTTTTTAAAAACAACAATAATAATAATTGTAGTAATACTACTAATAATAATGATATTATTAGTAAAACTATTATTATAATAAATAATATATTTTTTAGAAGTGTCGTCTACTGTATAATAGAAATATCATCATTACATTTATTACAATCATTAAATGTATTAAACAGTGTATTTAAACATGAATAAATAACTGTATAAATGTATTTACAGACAATTAAGATGACCACAACAATTAATAGAGATATGATTTGAAACCATAAAGTAAATGGGTTCAATCATGCATTATGTCTGTGTCTTCATAGTGGATGCTGTTCCTGTGTTCAGCTGTTTAGTTCTTATCATGTTAATACTATAATATTATGATCTAACTGCTCCCGACGAGCAGGTTGGTGCCTTGCATGGCAGTCCATTTACGATACCATATTAATGGAGGGAAATAATTACTTTTAATTGTGTACATCTCTACCATGCTTGATGTACACAACCTGTAACAGACAGCTCTATGTCAAATGTCAAAGATAGGCACTACATTACAACATACTATTTTTTTTTCTTTTTCTCTTTAGCATGGGCAGTGAAGAAGGATCCATCAGGATCATGGCATGAGTACAATCCTGTTCATTCAACATTGTTTACAAATAGACCATTCGCAGAGTATATTGACAGAATTCTGTATCTAACATTTACTACAGTATGTTTCAGGTGTGACTGATTAGTTTGGTATGCCATCTAAGAGAAAAGCTGGGTTAGCATACATATGAGTTCATCTATACTGTTTGTATTGATGAAAAGGCAGATTAACTGCCTTTTCATCTACTGTATATGATTACCTGTCAGAGGTTCAGTCACACTGGATTATAGAAAACTTACATTTTAAAGTGTTTCTGTACACTTAAGTTTCAAGGCCTTCACTGTTCTAATCCTGACTGACAATTCACCTGAAACAACTTAAAGTTCTGTCACGGTCTTAAGCGATGATTGTGTAATGTAACTGAATGCATGTACCAGATGCTGTAGCTAAACATAAGTAAAGAGTTTATATCATAGTAATCCATTAACTGTTTTGGATTTAGACGATAATGCCTTACAAATCAAGATTTAAGTTGCATGCATAGTGATATCATGCACAGACAAAGGGGTATTTATATTTTCTTTCTTTTTGCCATAAATGCTACATTGTGCTTTAAGTCTGTTTTGTTTATTTCCAGTTGGAAATTCCTCACATGGAAAATGAGCTAAGAGGGATCATGTGAGGAATGATCAAGGAGCTCCTTAACGACCACCCTTAAGGGTGATTTATACGGTATACCGAAAATAGCAAATCTACAAGCTCACAATGCGTCTCACCATGACACATTGTGAGCATGTAGATCTGCCATTACCGGTGTGCAACACCGGTGCCCGGCTAAGTATAGACTATAGTAGACTAAGACCACATGCAAAGGAATGCAGAGGTCAGGTACAAGCGGTCTACGTAGTACCACTGAGAACTGTTATGATAGCGCTAAACGTGTAATCTGAGGTTGGCTTGTTTTGGTTTCCATCCACTGACTCTGACACCTATCAGGATATTGATCCACTTAGAAAGTGATTTATCTCAGAGAACAACGTTTAACATTATCTTCGGTCAGGGGGTTAAAGCATAATCCAATTTTCAGTCGAAAATCAGGCAATTGAAGGAAAAATGATTTTTTTAAATTCAATTCCGACTGAAAATTGGATTATACTTTAACCCCCTGACCATCTTCACAGTATGTTATCTAACCGATCTTATCGTGTTCCCCCCCTCCTTCGTGATTCCAGTCAACTAGTCACTACCTTTTGTTGCCTTAAGACCCCACATTTAATTCTCTGACGCAACGCTGTCGTGCGACGGAGGATTTCTTGGAGCGTGTGGGAGCAACATATACAAGATTAGAAACTGGCTGGGTTGCATTCTCAGCAGAAATCATCAGTCCCAAACTGCTAACAGAGCTGGCTGCAACGCCCAGGTGTGTATTGTTCCCGGATTTTAACGGCAACTGCTATTTAATCATCAGCAGCACCCCATAGGTGGGGGCACTGTTCTGAATGGGTGTGTGGGAATAACCATGACGGTAAGTGCCCTGACAGGCCTGTGTGGTCCCCTCAACTTGTTTTTCCGAATGTGTTTTTCATTTGGCATGGGTTATGTACACGTTGTGCCTGACTTGCTGGGCACAGTCGGTTTTGCCCAATCTTGTACCACTCAAACCCCCTCTACTGTCTGATGATGGGCATCATAAGTCTACTGTTACTGTCTATAGGCTTAGTAACTCACAAGCATGACAATCTGTCAGTAAAACCTTTGCTTATCCACTCTATTCTCCTGTTGAATCTCAGAGGGACGCAACAATGTAACAGAATCAAGTGCAGCTTAGTTGCCCATACATCGATAATCCTCAGATCCTACAATTTAAGGATGCTTAGTACAGAAGTTCACTTAGTGAGGAAGTCGTCCAATAATTAGGTAAATCCCTGGTGAACGTTTTATATGTTTTTCTTTATAGCCTATAGGTGTATTGACTGAAACCCTGATATGTATTGACTTTCGTGCCTTCTGTCAAGGACTCAAGGTGTTTTTTGTTTTAGTTTCTTACGTTTATGAATATGATTTAAAGCAGAATGTGGGTTTAAATTATTCTCTGGTTTATTTGAATGCCACGCCCCAGCTCTAAACAAACATTCAGTCATGACATCTCATAATTACAGATTGTTGTTGTCTGCATTGACGTCATATTTTGTAGTAAGTGATGGTCATGTGATACTTGAAGTGCCTTGTGCACTTATAGCAATGCTATAAGTTATTATTGTTCAAACAATCAACTATAAATCACTACAGCAAACCAGCAGTCATAAACCAGAGAGGTGGATACATTTAGTAAGATATTTGGAAAATGATACCCTTGTCCCAGACAGTGTTATGTTCTCAAACAGGCCAAGACGGTCATTAAGTAATAGGTAACTCTGCATGAAGTTCAAGTTTCAGCACTTGGCATTTGTTTAATATGGACAAATTTGTTTTATAATTTAATAATAAATGTTAGCTCCTTTGTAAACAGTTCACACACACTTGCACACACGCACACACACACGCACACTCGCACACACACACACACGCACACGCACAGTCGCACACACACACACACACACACACACACACACACACACACACACACACACACACACACACACACACACACACAGGGTACTGTTGCTGCTTGTCCCCTTGCATTCTCTCCACAGCTGGTGTTGCTGTCTGTTTGAAAGCAACTCAGTAATCCTGGATCAGTGAGTACAAAGGGTGTCCGACTGCATGTGATGTAAGCACTGTGTCCAGCGTTTTACCCCACTTCTCTTCCCACTGCCAAAGGGCTGCCGCTGAGGATGAAAGTCCCTGTCGTGGCTGAATGCTGACAGCCATGACAGGCTACTGATAGAAAGTAAAAGCAAGTTAACAGTGGCCCGATCCTTCCTCTGTGGCCCGTCCCAGGATCGTTCCCATGAGTTGGGACACTAGGGAAGCGTCCATCAGGTTGGCTTTTAGAGGAATGTGGCTGGAGCAGTGGTGGAGGACCGGCTCCCAGTGACCAGTTGGACAGGCCGGCTCACAGTGAGCAGTTGGACAGGCTGGGGCACTTTTGCTGGCTTCCCACTGCCCACAGATACCACACTGCACGCTAGACTGGGGGAGAGACAGCCACGTTGGCTCGCAGGTGAGCATGACTGGGTAAACATTTACCCAGTAAACGCCTCTAGGACTGTTATCTTGTGATACATGTACATATAGTTGTCAGGGTGCAGCCTGTGAAAGCTGTAATTTTAAAGTCGCTGTTTAAGCCACTGGATGAAACATATAAGTTTGTCCGCTGCATGTTTATGTATGTACTGTGTGTGTGTGTGTGTGTGGGGGGGGGGGGATGCTTGAGTATCACTATGTGCTGTTTCATTTCACTGCAAAGGGAAAGCTTAAGTCTAAGTAGTCATGTGAGTATATTGTTTTGTGTGGCCGCAGTCTCAGGTTTCCAATGGAGTTGATGGAAGACTGTCGTTGTACCATGAGGGGTCTCAATGCTCGTCTTAGGGGCTTTCTGGAGCAGGTGAACCGGATGCAAGAGGCCAACCGCGTTCTGGAAGGACAGATATCAGAGTGGGGAAAGCGGAACATGCCACATTCCCAGGACTGGACCCAGCAGGAAAGAGTTGTGGAGGAACTCCGTGCCCAGGTGAGAATAGCATCCCTTGACTTTAACTATAAGCCTATTATATGTATAAGTCCTGTGCGCGTCTTAATAAACATTCTGCTGCTGTATAGCATTCATTCTGTTTTATTCTTTGTAAAATAACTGAGGAGGAGTTGGGAGGAGTTTGGACAACACTTGTGGAGCAGACGTGGTCATTACCACTTTGTTATTATCCTTATTCTGTGTTCCATTACATCAGCTCTTGGTTTGCAGACAGCAGGAACTGGTGTTTGTAATTCAGCAGTGGGTGATTGCAAACAGACAGAAAAGCATCATTATGAGAATCGAGCAATTCTGGTGTTTGTTTATATTTACTAATTCTCGATAACAGGAAATCTGGGCAATCTATGCATCGTATAAACACTGGGAAATCAAAGGGGCTGAAATATAACGGTACAGAGTGGACACTAGCAAAATAACAAACAGAATGATCTTTACAAAATGAAGCAATTTATTTCCCCCACCAAATTGATGACATCAAATACAAATGTCATACCTAACCAATGAAAATTGTATTGAGCCCCAGTGGGAAATTCAGGTGTCATACAGTAGCAACATATGTTTTCCTTGATAAGCAAACTGCAGGGGTCAGTAGGGGTCCAGGGAGTCACTCGCCAGCAGCTTGAGGTGCTGCAGGACCAATCTTTCAAAGATCTTTATCGACGCGTTAACTCAGAGAAAAATAAGATGTGTAATTGATCCCCAGAGGGAAATTCAGGCGTCATAGCAATGTGGTGAGTAAAAAAAACATAAAAAAAAGAATATTTAAAAAAGTTAAATGTTCAATTAAATTAAAAATAATGAAATAATAAAATACATTTGTGAAAATAATGTACAATTTACTCAAATAATAATAAATACATGAATTTTGCAATGTACATCCTCCTAGCAGTTCATGTGCAAGTGTGACCCCTCCTATCCCCTCAAGGATAAATTAAAGCCCTACTTCATTATACAAGAGTATTGCACAAAAGTAGTGAAAATAGCTTGTAGATTCGATTGTCAATTTTCACTACCTTAACTCGTTTTAAAAATAACAATAGAAAAGGGAACGGTTTTGGACATACAAGGTTTCCCCCCGACAGCAACCCTATGCACAGTGGCGAAATTAGACCTTATTCCCCATGGGTTTTCGGATCAAGGGGGCCCTGATCAAAGGGGTCTGTTGTCTTTGCGCGATTTAAGCGCAAACTACAATGATTGGGCGTATATCTTTATTTAGGCCTATGAAAAACAGCCACTAGGGGGGGCCCTTGGGTTTTTAAAACCCAAAAACCCTGTCAAATTACGCTTGTGCCTATGCAGGAGGGGAGCGTGTCGATATTGTGACATAGCATCTGTTCGACGGCCCATTCTTTCGACGCGGGTGAACGTTAACCTGGTGAAAAGCTAACCTGCCGACGCGGGTGAATGTTATCCTCTATGCCTAAACCTAAACCTAACCCAAACCCTAACCCTGACCTCAGTAACCGTGACGCGGGTGAGTAGCTAACCAGCCGACGCTGGTTGTCGAAAGAATGACACATCGAAAGAGCGAGATTTCAACATGCAGGAGTCAGTAGTCAGAAGTCAGTAGCAGACAGTGCAAATTCTCATATGGGGGTCAAGCTTGGTTGTGCGTAATCGCAATTTCTTGACATAATCGCAATTATTTTGTGATAATCGTCATAATCGTTTACATGTTGAAAAATGTTTATATATGTTCAAACATTTAAAAAATAGTGGAAATAGTCGATCTACAAGCTCACAACGCGCCGCATCGCTGTTCTTTTTAGTGTAAACTAAAAAGATATGTCCTTCATTCTTTTGTATATTTGGGTTATGTGTCAAAGTCTACAAGCCAAACAGAAATGTAATTATCAACGACAAAAACACAATTAAATCGTTAATCGCAATTATTTGAGTGACAGTTAATCGTCATGTAAAATGTCATAATCGTGACAGCACTAGTTCTGACTACTTGCACAAAGGAACTAACTGGCCATGGTGCTTTGTGGTTTGCCGAGGAGGGATGATTCTGTGGCTGAATGTGCTCCTAATCTTCTCTGGCATATCCTAGAGGGGATGGGAGGGGTTCTCCAGGATAGCATCCCACTTCCTCCTC
Source organism: Nannobrachium achirus (assembly GCF_963921795.1). NCBI lineage: Eukaryota > Metazoa > Chordata > Actinopteri > Myctophiformes > Myctophidae > Nannobrachium > Nannobrachium achirus. The sequence continues at coordinate 57,571,509 of NC_137812.1, forward strand.
ATCCTCCACTGGCTAACAACAGACCAACAGCCTGTTGTTGTACACACTGAAGTATCTGAGCCTACTCGGGAAGAACAACTTCCTCTATCCCTTACTGCAGTGGTTCCCAAACTGTGGGCCGGGACCCCCAGGAGGGTAATCAAATGATTTTTGGGGGGGTGATAAGATGATTTGCTTAATGTGCAACATTGTTTTATCACTCAACAGCAAACAAACCAAACCAACATAGCACACAGTAAGTGTAAACAGGTTATCTGCACATTTTTGAAGTAACAGTTTAAGGACTTTTAAGATCTTTTAATACCTCTAAAAATAATATAAATAAAATAAAATAATTAAATAAGACAAAAAACAAACTATACTGTACTATATAAATGTTCAAACATTGGCCAAATTGTCAAATATTACGTAAGAAGGAGAAATAACTTATAATATACGATCTACCCGGTATGCTCACAATGCCTCGCAATGTGTGAGCTTGTAGATAAGCTGTTTTCACAAATTTTATCTGTGGAATCGAGTCAAAGAATGTACAGTAAAGCCTCAACTTCTACAATTTCAAGTGCTTGTCAGGGTGGGGGGTTTCTGAAAAGTTTGAGAACCACTGCCTTACTGTAGAGCAGTGGTTCTCAAAGTGGGGTCCGGGGACCCCCAGATGTCCTTGAGGGGCTTCCAGGCATCCCCAGCAATATTTGTTAATACCACAATCACATATCATATCACAATCATTTTAATATATCATCGTTGTGGATGTCCAAAACTGTTTGTTTTGCATTTTTCATTTTAAAAATGATTTAAACTAGTGAAAACAGCCGATCTACAAGCACACACAACGCCTCGCCCTGCTTGTAGATCTGCTGTTTTCACTACTTTTGTGCGACGGCCTTGTACGATGAAGCAGGGCTTTACTTTGCGAAAGAACATACACATTTGAAACTTGGAGATACAAGGTTTCTACCCGACGACGACGATATGTTATTATGTTGGATATTCAATAGCACTCACAAGCTCCAGCCTGTGCATCTGCTCTCTTTGAACATTATTGAAACATCTTGAAAGTGTTTTTTTTTTTACACAAATCTTTTCTTCCAGGGGTCCCTAGCACAAAGAAAATCATCTGGGTTGTCAGTGTTGTCAGTTTATCCAGTTTATTGTGCATGGGTACTACACCTCCTCCCCTCACATGGTGTCTTGATCCACCAGTAGTCCCCACCAGCTCCACTAGGGCTCTGCACTCTTCCTCATTGTCATCCACTATGCAGCTGACAAAGTCATCTGAGAACTTTTGTAGGTACCGGTACGCATCCTGCTCTTGAGTTGAAGGTTGAAGTAAAGAGGGTGAACATGAACGATGACAGCATGGTTCCTATTGGGGAGAGTGCCAGTGTTGCTTGCCAGCACATCGACAGGATGCCCTGCAGTCTGACGTACCATGGTCTGCTGGTGAGATTGTCTGTAATCCAGGCCCTCAGGCCTTGGCCCACCTGCCAGTGGTGTTTGGTGTTGAAAGCACTGGAGAAGTTGAAGAACATGGCTGATTCTAACTTGTGCAGTAGTCAAAGATCTTTATTGACATGTTACTGTGCATCTAGCCTGGGATCACTTCACTTTTAGAGGTTGTAACCGGTTTGGAGGGGAAACCACAACACGTCATGTTGTAGTACTCAACAGGACTACAATTTTCCAGAACTATCCAACTGGATTCAGTTTTAACCCAAAACAATTCCCCTGCGCTCAAGGACATACTTTTATGGCCTACCTAATAAACTCCTTGATGCGGAGTAGTTTTGCATTTGAAAAAATCTTTTGGTATAGGCCTATGCATCTTTTAGTCCAACTGGTAGCGACTGGCAAGACTACACTAGGCTACTCGAGCATTTTAACAGGGATTGGGGAAACAAATGGGGGGAACCAAATCAAAGCGACGCCGCTTCTTCTAAACGGCCAGTTGTGAACGAACACCAGTCTTTCCCCCAGAAAGCCTGGTAGGCGAGGTTACTGTGCATCAGAGAAACTCCCCTGTAGTCATTGAGAGCACTGGGGCGGCAGTTGCTCAGGGGTAGAGTCGATCCCGGGCTCCCCACAGTTAATGTCAAAGTGTCCTTGAGCAAGACGCTGAACCCCTAATTTCTCCCGATGAGCAGGTTGGTGCCTTGCATGGTTTCCTCTGCCATCGGTGTATGAATGTGTGATTGAATTTAATGCAAAATCTCTGTAAAGAGCCTTGGATAAAGGCGCTATATAAATGCATCATTTACTATCCTTTTTCGGTCTCCTCTTTGTACAATTTGTAAACATTGTAGTCTGTTTTAAGTTATCATGGGGTAAACATTTTACACAACCTTATTTCCTGATGTGGGGACAAATATTCTTCAAACCAGTGAATTAAGTAGGAACTCAATGTTAGACAATGTTACAACGGATTAGAGAAGTAGATCATTACATTTTGTTTTGTCTACAGCCACAACTGTCAAACACAGAAATAATCAAATCCTAAGTATTGTTAAACACAATAAGAATGTGGGCCTCTTTATAACTTTAAAGGCCATTCCTCTGTTAACCTTGTCACTTTGTTAGTTGACCATTAACGCAGTCTATTGACTGCGTCTCACATGAGTTGACTTGAGGGTTTTCAACCACTCCCTGATTGATCATCAGGCGTCATAGTTCTGACCAGACCTGGCTGCAACAAGTATGCCTTCCTTTCACCTGATAGGATCTGTAATATCAGATAACTACTGCTAATCATTTTAATTAACTCAGAATGGCTTGCATTTCTGCTATCCTTTCTTCATCTGAACAATGCCTCTGCCAATGTCATCATCCCCTACCGGTATATCTTTTACACTGCACATCCAAAACCCGGTTGTTCATACTTTGAAGTATTAAATGTTCCTGTCTTATTTTTGGCATTCGTTTGTATTGCAGTTCTAGGTTGTCTATTTTAATCATATGTTTCAAATTTACAACCTAAATGACTTAATCAAACATTCGCTCATAACCAGACTTGCTCATATCAGATTTTCTCAAGCAATTTTGGGAGCCTATTAACCCTCTGATCTATGTCAAAATTGCCGTAGGTATAGATTTTATGATAATAATCAAAGAGTGACTACTATCTTGATGTAATGAAGTCACAGACATTGTGGCAATATCACAGGCTCGAACGCGTAGATAATTATCTTAATGATGTAGGCCTACTTTGATCCATTCAACATGTTTGGCATTGGAATATATTGCTGATATTGACTGTAGTTCCAGCTGTCTGAGACATATGGACGGACAAACCTCGGACATTGCCATCTTTAAGCTGCTGGCAATGACAAAATACAATAGGGTTACTCTTTCCTCTGTATTGTGTGTGTTAGGTTGGTAAGCTGCTGATGGAGAATGCACAGCTGGCACTGCAGTCTGATAATATGAAGTCCAGAGCGGCAACCATCCAGGCCAGGTCAGTGGTGTCACTTGTCTATTTGGGTCAGGATGACTGCGAACTACAGCAAAGACAATGAGAAAGCAAGAGTCTCAAACAAAACATTGTTTTATTTCCTGTATCTGTAGGACTTAGGAGACCATTAAATGACCCATGTTTTGCACTAGTGATGAGGCACGAGATTGGCTATTCTTGTTGAATTAAGGATCTTTACGTAACTACTGTATGTATGTGTGTTCCCTTGTGGAAGGTCCTGGCATAAAGTGGTGTCTGTCACACCAGAAACAATGCAGCAAAACCCTACTTAGCAGAATTAGACAAGGTTTATTAAAACTCGAATCAAATTATTTCCACGCCATTTACGTGCTTGTCCTAAAACTGTCCCTCGCACTATACTGAACAGTACTGTACATCATAAAACTGACCTCTTGAATAACAATGAAACACTTCCTGTTTCCCAGCGCAGTCAGACCTTTGTTATCTAACTAGGCTATTTCCCACTTCTATGGGGCAACCTGCATACAAACCCTGGCCCAGGTTTGTGCAGCATCGGCACTTTCCCTCATGTATTGATGCAGAATGACAGTGGACCCCCCCCCCCCCCTCCACCCCCTGCTACCAGAGAGGTCCATTAACCCCTCAAGGGCATGGGCAACACTCCGCAGCTGGAAATAAATACACCTGGTCTATTTATAGTTCCACCTGATTTGTCAGCTGGCTGGCTCAATCCGTCTGAAGCACCACTATGTAATATATACTGTAGACTGCATGGGAACGCATTATTACGTGTTATTTTGTGCTTTAACTATTGAAAAATAGCAGATCTACAAGCTCACAGCACGTCACCAAGTGCCGCGTTGCGAGCTTGTAGATCTGCTATTTTTTAAAACATTGTGAAAATGTGTCTGCTATTTTTCAATTTTTAAAGCACTAAATAACGTGTAATAATGCGTTCCCAGTCTAAATGCGTTAAATATATACTGCGTACCATCCTTTGGGTGTGGATCAGGTTTATTATTGGACTAATTGTGACTTACTGTTCCTTTTTTTGTCACAATGCTTGGTATGTGAAGCATCATGTTTGTCTAGTCAACTGATATTATGTAAGTATGAAGATGTGGAAATGCTAAACTGAAAACTTGTTTCATCTGGCCTCATTACCATCATCCAAACAGACCAGGTGCAAGAATACCATGTAACATTTCATGTTGCAGAAATAATAGTAATCAATTATTGATATTGTATAGCAATCAAATTATACTTTTGGTTTATGTGTGAATGGAAAAAGTAGAATTAGCTGAAAAAGGTATAAAATGTTATTCAACGATAAAATGTTTGTTATTTCAGTATTACATTATTACATCTATTCCGCCGATGTTTAGAAACAGGTTTGTCTTATGAATGCTGTGACTTTATTTTTTGAAAACCACACTGCTTACAACTCAACTGTCTGCCCCGCCATTGCGCTTCTGGCGTGATATAAACCACACATCATGCAGTGCCATGGTGCTCATTCATTGATGGTCAGCTAAAAACCCAACTACAGAACTGAGTTCATCTATCACCGTTGATGTTGTTGATGATGAAGGTGTGAGATGGAGGAACGTCAGACCAGGCGCCTGGAGCAGCAGGTAGCGCTGCTGAGAGAGGCCAAGAGGACAGCAGAACATACCAACATGACCCTGGAGAAAGACCTGCACTACTCCCTGGCAGACCTGCAGCAGATGCAGCAGGAATATGAGGTCGTTTCTTAGTTCTTGTTTTAGAACAGGGGTCTTCAACAGGGGGTCCGGGTCGGGACCCCTAGGGGGTCCTCAGAGTTACTACAGGGGGTCCTCTAAATCTTTGTGTGATAGGAACTTTATTTTTTCTACACTAACCACTTGAACCCTAGTATCCCTATTCTGTGTGTATTGAACATTAGCCAAGAATAGCCGAACTACAAGCTCTTTTAGATCTTTTAGATCTGCTATTCTTGGCAAAGAGGTTTGTTGTAGAGTGAAAAGAAAAGCAGACTAAGTATTCACGGCTCCTGTTGTTCAATGTCTAAAAATACACATTAAACCAACAACCTATAGTCCTAGACTGATGATATTGCTGTCAAACAAGTCTAAGCTGTCTCGGAAATCTATGAAAATGTTTCATCTGCAACACAATTTTATACAATACGTAGTGCTTGCCCTGCTTTATCTCTCTCTCAGCTAAGGGGTCCTTGGCCCCGAAAACATTGAAGACCCCTGTTGTAGACCGTACGTGCATACATGGCTAGCGTGGCATGGCCAGGCTAATATCACTTTGGGCAAACTTCGACATGGCTGCCATGACTTTATTTAGCTTGCTTGTCTCTGTGTGTGTGTGTGTGTGTGTGTGTGTGTGTGTGTGTGTGTGTGTGTGTGTGTGTGTGTGTGTGTGTGTGTGTGTGTGTGTGTGTGTGTGTGTGTGTGTGTGTGTGTGTGCGTGCGTGTGCGTGTGTGTGTGTGTGTGTGTTTTTGAAAGGAAAAAGAGGATGAGAAAAGGTTTGCTTGTGTGAGTGTACGTGCGTGTGTGTATTTATTTACTGGGAGTAAAAGGAAGAGAAGCAACGTGGAACATTTCCTCCTTATTAGCCAATTAGTGCGAAGGGTGCTGTTTTCTCAAGCCTTGACCTCACTGCCGTCGCTCGTTACAGTTGCACAGCATTTCCCTTCATCACTCTATTTCCCCTGCACCTTCACTCCTTCCTTCCCTACTCTCCTCATTCCCCTCTTTCTCTCTCACACTACTACCCTCCTTCCCTCCCTCCTCCTCTGTCCTGCTGACTAATACTTATCATCCCCTCTGCCTCTCCAGCCGCCCTCACACACACACACACACACACACACACACATACACACACACACACACACACACACACACACACACACACATATACACACATACTGTACATACACACCCTCGCACGCATGCACGCACGCACGCACGCACGCACGCACTATCAATCATTCTCACTAACCACCCTCAACTCTCTCTTCCTCTTCTTCTCTCTCTATCCCCATCTCTCTCTCTCTCTCTCTCTCTTCCCCCCCTCCCCACCCTGAATCCCTGTGTGGCTGTTGGTTGGCTGTGTGCAGGCATCTCTGGCTCTGCAGCGGCAGCGGGCCGGTTCCGGTGATGCTCTGCTAGTGACGGCCATAGAAACAGGGGAGGAAGTTGTGGAGGACGATGGCACAGGGATGGAGCTCACCCAGCTCCTCGACCGAATCAGAGCGCAGTGCGACCACATCCGACTGGCGGGCCCAGGCCAGGGGCATCCCCCTCTGGGCAGCACCTCAAATCCAGCCCCTGGCTCGGCCGGGCCCAGTCGGTCCGGAGCAACATCAGCATCAGCAGTCGGAACAAATGGAGGAGCTCTCACTGAGGTACGCAGTATCCCACTCCTCTTTCTCTCTCCCTCCCTCCCTCTCGGTCTTCACTCATCCTTTTTCTTTTTATGCTGCTTTCATGCCATCCTGGCCCGCTGCCAGCTTAGACACACCCTCGAGACCACCTCTGACTGGCCTCAGAGTGATGCATGCTTTGTTGAACTCAAAAGGATTAAAATGCAGTGAAGGAGCATTTGTTGACTGTGCTAGAAGGCCCTAGGATTAGGAGTCACTGTGCCTCCGCCTCCCGTTCGGTGCGAGTGTGTTTGTGTGTGTCTGTTCCCAGATGCGTGTGTTTATCTATCTGTCTGTTTTCTCTTGGTGTCTTTCCCTGAGCCCTGCTGTGGGTATCCATCACTACTACAGCCCAAACATTATCGTACTACGATGCTGGAACATGATTCTCTGTCCTCATCAAATATTTATTAGCAGTGAATTACAACTCTGAGCACCTAATCTATTCTGCAGATTTTCTCCATTTGTTTTTAAATGCTTGCTCACAGTTCAACCCTCCTATTTTTGTAGTTTTGGAGGAAGGATTACATTTGTCCTGGGGTTCTATAACCTTTATACTTGTTGACCGGAGTCCCCCAGGGCCCTATGGTCCTTTTTTTAAATCTCTTTGCCAAAAATAGCAGATTTATACAAGCTCACATAACATTGTGTTGTCTTGTGACGCGTTGGGAGTTTGTACATCTGCTATTTCTTCCCCCAGAGTAGGGACACTATGGGTTCATGTGGTTAAGCCAGAGTACAGTGGCTTTGATCTGACAGTTCGTACCTTGGCCAAGAGCTGTGGTTCACCACAATGCTTAAACAAAAACAGGTTTCTTGAACTGTTCTTGTTTACCTCATCATTTGAATAAGTTGGATGGCCAGTTCTTCTTTTTTCTCTCTGTTGCATTTCCAGCCCTACAGGGGAAAATATGTAATATTACATTATGTTTGTCGTCACTTGTGGTTAGGCTGTACACAAATGTTCCCTTAGATAAAAGTGTTGTTGTTTGATTTTTAATTTCAGTGCTTTCCTACAGTAGGATGAATATGGCACTAGATTAGTTTGCCATACTTTTGATCGTCGTTTTAAGTTTGGTTATCAAGAACTGGCCTACGGAATGAATAAATAAATGGTTCATAATTTCCATAGCTTTCTAGATTTTGTTTACTTCCTATCTGATTCAGTTCATCAGTGCATCTAAGATCTCATTAGTCAGCAACATAGTGTGGTGGTCTTTTTGTTTATATGTGTTGTACTTTCTGCCCATGGGGGATTTATCAGAAAGTGTCCAAAAGTTATCCAAATTGACATGTGGTACCATCTGTACCTGGATATACTGACTAAGCTCCAGTCCCCACTGGCATGTTTGAGTAATAGGCCTACTGTATTTTGCATCTGTGTGTGTGTGTGTGTGGTTGGGAGTGTGTCTTAGCCAAAATCGTATGGTAGTGTGCAGTATAATGGGTACTCTCCGACACGTTCATGCCATGCCTGCATCATTCCTGAATGACGGCACCCATTTATACATCATTGATTGTAATATCGTTATCGTTATTAGTACTGTGTAATGGGTACTGTACTGGGTACTCTAACAACGCGGGTAAAGCTTGTACTCTGACAAATGGTACACAACGGTTATGGTTCTTTACATTAAAGAGATTTCAAAAACAGAAAGTGTAGATTGAAAGGAAACAAACAAGAAAAATCGAACCTCTGTTCGAAGTGGAGCTGTGTGTGTGTGTGTGTGTGTGTGTGTGTGTGTGTGTGTGTGTGTGTGTGTGTGTGTGTGTGTGTGTATTGCAGTTGATTCTCAGGGCAGGCTAGACTCAACAGCACCTCTCTGGTCACCCAGGGTTACTACATACAGGCTACATACAGACCCACAGACCCACCCACCCACCCACATACCCACATACCTACACACACGGCCACGTATAGGGGAGCTTGTGTTCCACACAGCTCCAAAAAGAAAAAGTGTTTTGCAAGATGAAAACAAGAAAAACTTTAAAAGAAAACAGCTCCAATAATTATTAAAGCATCATAAACAATCTAGAAAGCAAAATAAAATTAAATGAAATAAAATGGCAGTTAAAACTAAATGTTATATAAATCATCTGCATCCCTCGTTTTCTTTTAGGTAGGGTTATGCATATCAAGCCTGCAGCAGAGGATCCAAGTGCTTGTGAAGGAACATAAAACGACAGGGAGTCTGTGATGTAAGCCGACCCTAACCAATTGAGAGCTTTATAAACAATCAGAAGGACTTTAAATCGATTCTGGAAGACACAGGGAGCCAGTGTAGTGTAGTATAGCTAAGACTGGAGTGATGTTGGTTTTACTTTTCATTTTTGTTAGCAGCAGAATTCTGAATAAGCGGCAACCTTTCAATGGACTTTGTTTTTTAAAGACTTGTAGAAAAGTGCATTGCAGTAGTCTAACTGACTTGAATTAAAAGCATGAATTACTTTTTCAGCATCTTGCTGACTTAGTAATTGTCATTTTAATTAATTTTAATTTAATTGTCACTTTATTTACAGTATATGGGACATAAAACTGTAATCAGAGTCTAAAATAACACCTACTGCATGTTATGCTCCTGGTTTCATCAAGGGAGTCAGCTTGCCAAGACTTTTAAAGGGCTCATCCCGTTTAGCCTTAGGACCAATTGAGATTTCCTCATTACATTTTTGAATATTATTACTCATCCATTTACTGATTGCAGACAGAGATGCGGTCAGGGAGCTGAAGAGACATTATCATTAACTTAGAGTATAGAATAAACTAAAGTAAAGGCCATGCAAGCCAAAACCAGTAGTGTTGATCCTACAATCTGCCTGTTACATTATGAGAGATCTTGTCTACAAAGTTGACATTTTGGCCTGAGGGTGGTGCTAGAGGCACCGTCATGGGGTCAATCAAATGATTATGGTTCATTCTCCAGGGAATATGAATGTGCTCAGCAAGTTCCATGGCATTCTGCCTATTAGATTTTGGGATATCTTGTGTGCAAATTGAAACTATGGCCTAAGGGTGTCACTAGAGGAAAGGACATGAAGTCACATAAATCAGTAGGCTTCATCCTCTGGGGAGCGTGAAGTGGCACAGCAACTTCTATTACGTAATTCAGGCCAGTTGTCTTTGAGATATGTTGTATGGGACAAATTATTGGATGGACAGACATTGCCATCCTTTGAGCCCTGGAAAAAAGAAGAAGACGACTTTATACTTTAGATTTTATATATACGAACATACAATGACTGAGAGAGAGAGAGAGAGAGAGAGAGACACAGAGAGACAGAGAGAGAGAGAGAGATGGTGGAGAGAACCACT
>NC_137812.1:57586670-57664170 GCF_963921795.1 Nannobrachium achirus
CTTTGTGGCCATATTCCTATCATCACTCCAAAGTCACACAGAGAAAAAAAGGACACCCTCCGCACTGTAATCGATACAATATGAGGTGACATCATTCATGCCACTGTACAAAACATATTTCTGCATTCAACAACAGACTAACACTTTGCACAGCCATTGGAGTGCAGAGATAGATCTATAGATTAATGCAGGCAGAGTATTACAGGGCTGTACGACAGTCTACTGTGTGTGAATTAGCAAAGGGTGGTTTTATTTTTTTCCTTTTTCTTTTTGTCATTTCCCTGTCTGTAAATGCTTTGCTCTGCAGACTCTCAGAGGAGCCTTAGCACTAAAAAAATAGAAATGATCCTCTGGCAGCATAAACTGATAATGTAGACAACAAGATGCATTGTCTCCTAAACACTCACTGTGAATTTATTAGCAGTGAGGCTTCTAGCTCCCACTTTTGTGTCAGAATTTGACCAGCAGAGGGCAGTATTTGTAAATAGTTAACACAGCAGTATCTTCAGCGTTTGACTTTGGGATTGTAGTGTATTATAAATTATGTCTATTAGATTGATTACACTTTAAGAAGAAAGAAAAAAAAAAGTTTTGTGCTATATTTTGAGTTGGCACCAAAGATTCACATTACAAAATGAACCGTTGTGCATTGCAGTTGGGTGCCTCTGAATGTTGTGTACAGATATTTAAGAAATATTATCTATGCAGTTCTTCCTGTGGTTGATTTTGCTTTGCCTATGGAGCACTTGAATTATATTGTTTGTTTGTTTTTTCATTTTGAGAGGCTCTTTAACTTCAGAATGAAGGATTGTGCTTTTATCTAACAATTTATCATTTAAAATAAAAGCTCTAAATGTGCAGTTTGGCGTGTTCTTAGAAGATAGAAGAAGGTAATGGTTTTCTCCTTTGATTCAGTGTAAGGTTTTAACAGGTCGATTTGCCATGACCTCCTCATTGGTGCAAAGAGGAATTAAATAATTCTCTCTCTAACACACATGCATACACACGCACATCAGTCAAACTACAGATCAATACAGTAGGTTTATTATGAGCCAGAATGTATAACAATACAAGAATTAGTGCATAATAAATATAAATATTAGAGGTTGGACACATACTGTACTGTAGTGTGTTGGTAAAAAAAAGAAGAATCATTTAGCAGGATCTCTGCCATCTGCAATAAAGTGACTTACATTTGTTATATATTTGATATTACTGTACAGTAGATCTCTGAACTGTCTAAAACATCAGCATTTACTATAAGACATCTCTCCCTCACTTTCCTTCAGAAACATTACATTTAACGCAAGAATTTTTCTTTAGATAACATGATGATTTTAATCATTTTAATCAAATCGAATTACCTATATGATCGTAGGATATACATGTTATTCAATGGTAATAATTGTCACATTTTATAAGCCAATGGCACCTTTTTAGCCATATTTGTGACATAGTATGCAATGGGTAACAATCGCTCAGTTGGCTTGTTTTCCAGTGCAAAGCATGTATATTACAAACAGTATAGGACTTCAAAGGGCAGTGCTGTTTACTGTCATCTCATTCCCTCTCCCTTCATTGGACTGGGTGTGGCTATGGCTTGGCACTATCAGCTCAATAGCTTGGGTGCAAGGCTGAAGAGGGTCATATTCTGCAAAGACGTGGCACACATTCTCCATGCCAGCCTCTGTGCCTTTTGCCACAATGCCAAAGATCCTGGAGGGGGGAAAAGATACATGATCATCAGCTACAGTAGCCTATTGTTCCTCTCGTTCACGTGTTGTGAAAATAATGAGCACAAATGAGGCAAGCTGATAAATGTTGGGAGGGATTACCTTGCACAGACACCAGAACCACTCCGCCACCTGAGAAAGCAAAAGAAATGACAATACATTTAAAGATTTAAATTTGCCTTTATTTATCTGTTTAAAAACATTGAGTTAAACTGTTCTGTAGGAAGACTTACTGTCGTTTTTCAGGATCTTCCCCACTGTAGCTCAACAGGTGAGCTGGATAATGACGTCTGAAGAACAGCCTGTGAGGGGAATCAGTTGTGTTAGACTTGATCAACAAAACCTCCACTAAAAAACAAAATGTATAACAAAATGATAATGATGACGATGGCTACTGCTGTGTGATGCCATTTGACTTACTTTCTTTGAATGTCTGTCAATGTAACACCCTTCGAGGACACTTTCAGATTGACTACGGTAGGTGTGATGGCTTTGGAATCCTTCTGGAGGGTAGAAGATACTGCCTTTTCTACAGCACATGGTCCTGTCAGCATCTCAGTGGAGACAGCATTCAGGTAGAGGAAATTGGAAGCTATGGAAAAGATAACTGAGGTTAGGTCCATTGTATGGGGATGCACTCACAGCAGTCTAGGAGCTACTTTATAGAGCTCTGAAGTTACTTTGCAGAGCAGAGCTGGGCCCTTCCCTCAGTATTTACAGTATCTGACACATAGGACTGTGCATTGGCATATAGATCATTAACTTGCCCATACTCATTACGTTTTAATTAAATATATTGAAGCTGTTGAATTCATGATCATCCCTGTCTCCTCCAAAGCACAAGGGCATGTTTTGGAGGATTGACTACAAAGGTAACATATCATTTGCAATAGACTTTTTTTCCTTCTTCACTGAAGCCCCACACTGGTGGTAGTAGTAGGGCTAGTAGGCAGGTGTAACTAATGATACTAATTACTTAATTAGAATACTATTGCATTGTAAACTCAGCCATAGCCTCACAGTCACACTAACCATATTTGGCAGAATAGAGGGTATGCACGTCCACTGGGACCCGCCCCCCTAATCTAGACTGAGTGGCAAAACATTGAGCAGCATGGAGTATTGGAGTTTGGAAGTGCTAGTTGCAAATCACTCAACGGCCCTGCATACCACCTGTTTCTAATTTGCACATAATGCAGGAGGCAGCAGGATGTTGTGTTGTAGAAAATGAGTGCTTCCAAAATCTGACAAAAATAAAAACCTGCACAGAATGTCTTGACAGAAAGTAGCTCATAACATGCCTTTGGTGGATTTTTATGAAACAAAAACTTTGCAGATAGAAAGAGGATAATTCAAGCTTTCAGTACAGCCACAATGTTGGTGAGTTAACTTTGTTTAATACAATCAGATAGGACTTTTCTTTTTGGATGTATGGGCTGTCAATGGCAGAAATGTGTGTTTTGCCACTCAGTAGGCGTGTTCCCACATAACTTCCAGCAACAGTGATGTCACGCGCATACCCTCTATAATAGGCTGAGGGCCATTCCAGATCTTTTGGTTGTTGCTGGGCATGTTGGATAACTGGGCTCTATCCTCTACTACACTAAATGGAACAGAGCCATATCACTGGTAATATGGCTGCCACGTCTTCCCATTCTAATGAGATGCCGGACTGACGTCTGGCGGGTTGCCTCCGACTATCAACAACCATAATCATTTCCCCTGTCTAATTCTGTTCCCAAAAGCAAGCCAATATTATCGGACATCTGCAAGAAGGAAGCTATCTAGCTATGGTAATATAGCAGACGTATTAGACTTTAATTTATAACTGATAGTCTCATAGAACATGATGTACATGGCCTAATTACTTGCGCCAGCAGAGTGCAAGTACTGTGCTCAGTGCTGTCCGTTTTCCGGCTGTCTGTTTCCAGCCGACAGTACAAAGGCAGGGCCGTTAGCCAAAGAGGGAGCAGCGTTCTTGGTGACGTCACCACCAACAAGTGCAACCTGATATAAATAACAAGGTGCAAGTTGGCACCTCGAACGAGTGCCAACTTGCCCACCCACTTACAGACAGACAGCACCGAAAAGCAGTGCTTGCACGCTCTGCTGGTGCACAAGTAGGCCATATAGTATTTGGCCATGAGTGCACAAGACACAAGTTGGCACCTCAACAGAGTGCAGTCTAGCAAGTGTTCAGTCATTGCTTAGCTAGCTCATTTACATCCTATCAAATGGACATAAGCCTACAGCAGGATGTGACAGAGCCAGGTGTTGCAGCAAAACAAGGTAATTAATGCCAGTGCAATGTAATGTATGTTTATATTCACTAGAGGGTGCTTGTGTTCACTATATGTAAAAAATGTATTGTGTTCCTAACATAAAATAACAACATATAAGCAGGAAATGTTAAGATTCATGTTCCTCTTGATCATTTCCAAGAATCTAGCCATGTCAGTGAAAGCGATGTAACATTTAGTGCCACCAGATGTTCTGTCATGGCAAAAAAAAGGAAAAGGAACCAGGTATTTTCAAGTTATGTTAGTACATGGTAAATGGTAGGCTAAATAAACGTAAGGCCTTCCCTAAGGGGTTTGGGGTGCATTAAAAGCAATAACAGCCTACTCTGCAAATATATTTAGCAGAGCTAGCTTATAATATTTCTATCTTATGTACATTTTTTTCTTTTATTATTATTATACCTGCACTTTTCCTTGCGATAAAGAAGGTTTCTAGCTAAAGTACATTATTAATAGTGTAATAGTGTTTTTGACATTGATGACTGATCAGTGTCTGGCTTATGGCTGGTGGCCTTTTGTATCTACAAACAATAGTCTGCTATTATTGAAATAGAGTTAGCCAAAGTGTGTCTCACCAGTTTTAGTCTTGTCCTCTGAAGCTGTAGTGTCGTCTGTCCTCTCTTCTCTTGTGCCCAAATCTGTGTGGACAATTGCACATATTATGTACAGATACACACATGACAAATTGAGACTAACTACATTCATCTTCAGTAAAGACTTACCGTGTGACTGGAGCAGTAACTTGCAGGGTAAAGCATAAGCAGTGATTGTGTGTTGGTAGACAAGGGCAGACAGACTACCTGCAACAATGACAGCATAATTGTTTATTATAGAGACATTTTGTTTTATTGGACCACCAAATGACATAAGTGAATCCAATACATGTATAATGTGAGTGAGACTTATCTATTCTACCTGTAATAGATTTGTAAGTCTTTGTTTTCAGTATACTGTGTACACACTCAGCTCCGAAATAGACGAGCAGGGAATGATTCACTGGCATGTCCCCTTTTGTGCTCATAATATGGAGCTTACCGATTTGATTGCACTGAGATCTCTGTATCTGTCAGTAATTGTCCCTTTTATGCCCATGTCATCAGTATCAGCCCATATATCTGCATGCCCTGTACCTACCATCTAAAAGCTTTTCTAGAGGACAAACGAACAGAATGCATCGTCAGTCTATTAATGCTTTAGCTGGTGATCTGTCCGTTTATTTCCTTGCTCTTAACACTACCCATTCTACAGAGCAGTTGTACTTCTGCTTGTACTGTTGTTGCAGAGTTTTGATAGCGTTGTCGTCATGCCAACCATGATGTAGCGGTTTACCATAGGTCTCACACCTTTTGCAGCAATGCTTCCACCCAAGATAAGTGTGAACAACCAGTTGGCAGTGCTACCAATGTTTGATTGAGTCAGGAGTGTAATAGCCTTCTCAGTGCGGGCACACGCCCTATTGTGTACTCACATCATTGAAAGAAATACTAAACAAACACAGGACCGGACCTTAATTTGTACGCCAACCCCACATCCCCGAAGGCTGTCCATGGGTGACAAAATCTGACAGACCACACCAAGACCAGGATATGTGCTTATACAGAGGTGCTAGTGAGTTGGATACACATACACTGTACAATGTAACACAGAGAGAGCGTACAAATACCATAAATGGGCTCTTATGGGTCCATGGTACCATTTGTACACGTTCAGAGTTTCAAATGGATAAATGAACACTGAGGACTTAAATGTGTAATGACGCCGGGTAGCTGATTACCGTAAGTGGTTTTAAGCCCTATACTTACCAAAGTAAGGTTCCTGAGAGGAGCCTTTGATGCGGACGCCTTTAGGGGATGATTCAATGAGAAAGTGTCTGACCAGGTCTGAGCTGCTTTCTCCTGTTATGTGATAAAGGACAAAGGTCACGAAAGAGACAACTGATAATAGCCTACGGTACATAATAATGACTGAAATATTTGACATGTACTGTATTATGTCTTCCCTGCCCAAGCCGGCATTCTGTCTTAGATCAGTCCGTGGGCCATCACACGGGAGACTCCAGTTTGAATACTGGGTAGGACTTACAGGTCTTATGACATCAACATTTTTTTTTTTATTCTTCATGTTTCCTGACCTGAATTACACCCCAAAAAAACCTGACCTTTCAACATTCTGTGTTTTTTTCTGTAATCTGTAGTTTTTTGAATAATTAGGCTCAGGAAGGTGAGTTCATTTGTCTCTGGACGTACACATCATCCTCCGGGGAGGGGGGGTGGGTGGGGGTGTATCACCTTTGCTGTTACTTTACATTGTGTTTGCATCGGTCCCCATTTACCATTCACCACTTTGGTTGTTGAGTTCACCCTCCCCTACAACCAGTGTTGCCGTAGTCTTGGGTTGCGCGCCCCCGACGACCCATATCTTTTCTGAGCCGGGGTCTCGCACCCTCCCAAATTCACACCTTGACAACTGTTTTAACAAAGAAATTAGCCTGTATGCATATCAATAGACCTGTATAGTAGGTGTTGAGCGACGTTCGCGACCCCCCAAACATTTAATCACCACTGCCTACAACCACACCCTCCCCTGGATGATGATGCGTACGTCCAGAGGCAAATGAACTCAGTTTTCTGAGCCTAATAATTCAAAAAACTACAGATTACAGAAAACCCACTGGATGTTGAAAGTTCAGTTTTTTTTGTGTGTGTAATTGAGTTCAGGAAACATGAAAAAACCCTCAAAATAAAAAGAATATTAAATTTGATGTCATAAGACTTTTAAATCTTACATTTTATGTTGTGGTTGATGTTGTCAGGACTAACAAACTATAGGAGTCTCAAAACTAATCATTAATATGTTATTGTGATCCTGCAAATGTGGTGCAATTTTGCATGTTTATTATATTCTGCTTTTATTTTATTTTTTTAAATGGATACATAGAACATTTGGAAGTATTGCCCTCAGCAGTGTCTGTCGACAGCTGGTCTTTTGTGTTTACACAGTGTACGCCTATACTGTGGTGGAAAATAATGACAGCACTGTCTCCTGCCTCACCACGATCAGTAGACATCTTAAGACATGCCCATTCAGGTTAGTTAGCAGCAGGCAGTGTCATTATTCCAGATCACAGTGTGGTCTGTGGTCCAATACATATGTTTCGAGCTGGTGCTGGGCCAAGGACGTCTACATAGTATCGCATTGTCACCAGCGAAAAGGACATTCTGACCTAGCTACTATCTGGAAGCTTACAACCGGTCTAACGCACACACGAACACAATCGCAGACTTACACGCACACACACATCCATTCACCTGCCTTCACCCCCCCCACCCCCCCCCCCCCCTTCCCAATGTTCGTAAGGGCTTATTTTTTCTTTCTCCCGGGCAGTTCCAGGAGGAACTGCCCGGAAGCAATGTTTTTTTTTTACGGCCCAAGCAACCCAACACCATCCAATGCAAAGCTTGCACCTCCCAAATCTTTATCTTTTTCTTTTTCAGCAAGAAAGGGCTATAGCAGCGCCGTGGTACTGTATGTACTGTATGGCAGCAGCGTGCTCCCTTAAATGCACAAATACATTTCGTTGTACTGTGAATGTACTTGTATGTGTACTGTTCTTTGAAAATGAGTTGATCGTTGACAAATGAAACTGTGCCTGTGTACCTGTACTGTATTGTTACAATGACAAATAAACTCTAATCTCTAAAAAAAAATATATATATATATGTGTGTTTGTGTTCAGCTGTTGAAGTACTGACGTCAGTTGTGCAACATATGACAATGTTAAAGTTGTTGTGATCTAGGCTTGTGATGTGTACAGCAATGTTGTATAAATATGTTATCATGCAGAGGTTAGTCAAGGATAACCGCAAACACTCCAAGAGTAAACATTTACAAAAGTAATGCCCAAAAATGTCCATCCCTAGTGGTAAACAGTGAAACTAGTTGGGGCGGCAATGGTTATTTTCATAGAATAGTTATTGTTTATAATTTTTTCAAATCTTTCAACAAATGTGATTAAATTAGATCACAGATTAACGCTAAACGGTAATAGAAAACAAAATGGTGATAAATGCCAAATTCTATAAAGTCATGACCTGACAAAGATGTAGTAAGCAATGTCTTAAATGTCCTGTTTCTGAGATAAAAGGTTGCTAGAGCTACATGTAAAGCGTCTCCTGGAATGATCACACCGTACAGGATTACCTTGCATATTTGTAGGAGAGAGGTTAGTGGGCAGCTGTTGCACTCTCATAGCCAGTCCAAAGCATCCGCGGTACGATGTGCTGTCTCTCACTACAAAGGATCCTGGTTCCTTGTCCTTCACTTGTGCTTCGGCTAGAATGAATAACACATCAGAGAAATGCCTATTATAATATATTACTATTTCTAGACTATCCAACACAGTTCATCTTTAATGATGGAACATTTTAGACTATAAATATGTTTACTCTCACAGATCTTTATGTTTGTATGTCTGACAACTAGACTATAAATATGTTTACTCTCACAGATTTGTATGTTTAGTATGTCTGAAAACCAGCTAAGGTATCTAGCAGGACAGTTTGTGATCCTCACCTTCTGCTCGATTAATATGTGGACGGAACCAGTACTTAGATGTGTCCATTACAAACTTCATTGAGGGCTGGCTGCCATGGAAATGGGCTTGAAAACCTATAAATCCATGAACATTATGATTAGAATATAATAAGGTACAAACAGTCAGTAGCTAATGATGTACTTGTATCTCCCTCCAGAGACAAAGGTAGACTCACTATGATGGGAAGATGGGCTGGAAGGGGGCTTATGGATGGCTTGCATAAACGCGTCTGGTCCTGGTGGAGACTGGCTGCGTGGTTCTGTTGTCCCATTGACTAGCAAAATTGGGATGTCTGTCAGTGACCCAGATAGCGAGGCAGGGCTGCTGTGGCTTCCATTGCAATGTAGTCCCTGGAAACGCTTTGTGGGGGATGGCTTGTCTGGGCTCTGCTTGGTATCGAAAGGCCTGGATGTGGACATATCGCTAAAAGAGCCAGATGCACGAGAGAGGAGGGAATCTGGACTGTCTCCATCATCACTGGTCAAAGACATGCAGCTGTGTGAGAGAGAAGAAAAAGGGCGCCTACTGTTTACTACAATTCAAATCTTGGATATGAGTGTCATCTTCCTTAGAGCAGCCTGCCTTTAATATACATTTACATCATACAGTTCTGTTTGTCTCACACCACCCACCAAATTATCAAGTTACTGTAATGTTCATTGAACAGGGCTGTATTTTGATTGTCTTAAGTACCAGCTCTTTAAGGCCTGTCCATACTGTCTCCGACCATGGAACCTTTCCTCAGAGAGTTCCGACTTTCCGACGTGCAGCTTTCCGAACTCTAATTCGGGGTAATGCTTTTCAGAAGATGCTAGTGACGTCTTTCTCTAGTTGAACCCGACCTTTCATACGAAAAGTTCGGTGGTCAGAGACAGTATGGATAGGCCTTTAAGTTAAGGCATAAGAGCCGGTACTTAAGACAATCAAAATAGAGCCCTGTAGTCTTTTTGTTCATTCGTTTCTAGCCTGGGTAAAGAAATGAAATTCAAATGTACAAAAATAGCTTATTTGAATTCTTAAACTGAATGTTATTCTGCTGGCGTTTTCAACCCGAAGAACATTTCTTTGCCAAAAGGCATCGTTTTCACTGTTGCCATGCTCTACCTGCCAATCATGTAGCTGGTGTCAGAGCCTGGCGATGTGGAGAGTAGAGAGATGGCACTGTTTCTGTTGGATGATGTGCGCAGGCAGAACTCATTCCTCGTGGAAGGACTCCGCCGGTGAACGACGCCGGATGGCAACGGGGGACGGGATGACGACGGCGAGCCGGAGAAAACGAGGGAGCCGTGGGGACTGCAACTGGGGCCGACGCGCGGAGAGATGGGGATACTGTGTGATGGAGATGAGGACCGAGGAGAGCATCCTCTGGGTACCAACACACAGCTGGAAACATCTTCATCCAGGATGGAGTCATCTGAGGGGGAAACATTCCATAGTTAGTGGAAGAGGACATTGTGGGATGTTGTTTATAGGAAGATGTGAAACGTCTCCATTCTTCTTTATAGGTCTTATGACATCAAATGTAATTATTTTTTATTTTGATTTTCTTTCCTTTTTTTAATGTTTCGTGACCTCAATTACACCAAAAAAGGGAACTTTCAACATTCAGTGTTTTTTCTGTAATCTGTATTTGTTTTTGAATTACTAGGCTCAGAAAAGTGGGTTAATTTGCCTCTGGATACACGCATCATCATCCAGGGGAGGCAGTTGTTGTATAGGGGGATGAGGGTGAACTCAACAACCAAAGTGATGAATGGTGAATGGTAAATGGTGCATTGGACCGATGCAAACACAATGTAAAGTAACAGCAAAGGTGATACACCCTCCCCTACAACCACACCCTCTCCTGGATGATGATGCGTACGTCCAGAGAGGGTGTCGCTCTCCATTCCGACATGTCGCCACTCCGAAATTGACTTCTTATTGTCGGAGTGGCGACACTTCCATAGAGGTTAAGTTTAGGTTAAGGGTTAGAGATAGGGTTAGTGTCGGAATGGAGACATGTCGGAAAGGAGACATGTCGGAGTGGCGGGGTGTAACCGTCCAGAGAGATTACAGAAAAAACACTGAATGTTGAAAGGTCAGGTTTTTTTGGTGTAATTGAGGTCAGGAAACATGAAAAAAAGCCTAAGAATAAAAAATATGAAAATTTGGGGTGTCATAAGACCTTTATGAATGGTGCTTTGTGTTCTTTATGAAGTTCAGTACATGGGCAAAGCAGCCACCATGTCCAATGGATAAAGAAACCGATTGTCTTCTTACTGATCTCTTTTGTAACTCATTTATGTAAAATTCCAGAGACTTATTACATAACCTTCTTTTCTTTTCTTTTTTTACCTGTTCGCACATCAACAGTATCACTTTTTTCCCCACTGTTTTATGGGGGCTAGCAGAATGGGCGTGGTACGCATGAATGTTATTGCCTGTGCATACTCGCTCAGAGTCCCCACCCAGACCTTTCATTCCTACAAAATATTAAGTGTTAAGTGGTGAAATAAAACTACCCAGAGGAGTTTCAACTTGCCGTTGTTGCTGTTTTCACGATTGGACAGTCTGTATCGATGACTAATGTTTGGAGGCTTTATGGCTTCAGGCAACCAAGGAACCGGGGGGCCGATTTAGAATATTGCATCTTGTATTCGTTTCTAACTGACAAAGCAGAGGGGTGATCTGTCTATGACTACATAAACAGATCTTATAAAGAGTGGAAATGTTTGGCAACATTCATTTAGGAATCAATGTAATACCCATGCTTTGATTATACATAAACATCTAGTTGCCTAGAGAGATTTACTGTATTACATTGGTTATTCTTCTGTGCCTTACTTGATTTCCCATGGCTGAGAATACAGAGGAGCTATGATGTGTTCTCAAAATGTTGTTCAGAACATCACACCCTTCAGTCTATTGCCATCAAGGCACACACATTTTGTCATTTTGTGTTCTAATAGATGGCATGAACATTAAATGAAGAATGGAGCTTACTTTTGTTTTTGCAAAGGTTTTACTGAAGTATCGTAGGCAATAGGCAATGTATAGCTCAAGAGCACAATATACAATTCAAATGTGATCATCAGCATGAGGATATGAACATGCATGCTGAACCCCACTGTGTCTGTGTGCGTCAGACACACTGGGTGTGGTATTTAGTCTCGCCAGCAATCCCAAAACAGCCAAAGTGGTGCAATTACCTTATGATGAAAAAATGAATCCATTGCAATATCATTTTTGGATTTAGATAGCCCCTGGCTATGCATTCGGAGCAATTTGATGCATTTGCAGATTGCATTTAATCAGAGTAATGGTTCATTTTTATGAGGGAAAACTAGCACAAGGAGGTCATTATTTAAACATCTTTCTGTATTTTGGTTATCAAGCAGACTTCTGCTTTTTGCATATAGGACAGTGCCGAAATGACAGGTGTCACATTTGAACTTGGGTCCGACGACTCACACCACACAAGAAGAATACTGCTCTAACTGGCTGTGCCACCAGGCTTTTGCTGTTTGATAGCATGCCCTTTGGTGTGAGCTGTTTTGCAAAGTGTGTCTTCCCTCAATGCCCACCGAAGCTCTAACCCTGGAAGTGTCATATTTTATCCGTTAGATTACACAGGCCCAAAGAAACCTCTGACATGTTCTGTACCTGTATGGAGGCTGGGGAACGTTGGACTGTGGTTGTACTGGATGGGTTCAAACGTTGGATCCAGCTCCAGGATGAGATGGTTGAGGTTGTCCAGTGCGATATCTAGCTCAGGGTCGCTGAAAGCATCAGTTGGCTCCATGGAACTAGGTCTTTGTTTCACTCTCTCCTGAACACGGTCCACACAGATACTTTGGCCCACTCTCACAAAGTGACTGGGTATCATTTGGGACAGTTCCCCAACTATAGGCATCACTGACGTAAGGAGGGGCTCCGAGTCTGCAGGGAGGATCAGAGACGTGGACACAAACAATGGTGAGATGAGCTTAAAAGAGATCATTTTCACTGGCATCAATGGAATAAAGATTTTCCCAGATACGCAGGTATTCATGAAAAACAGAGCACACGTAACTTATACTTGCCTGTATTTTATAACGCAAGCAGACAAAAGACACAATCTTCTATACCATCACTGAGTGGCACAAAGCAGAAATACTACACAAATTCAAAACTTCGTTTGAAGTGCGGTATGGCAGTATTATGCAGTAGATTTATGCAATTGTTTGAGCTGAATGAAACAAATAAAAGGTTACTGTTGATACAGTAAGACCATCCATATAGTATATCTGTATATGTATGTTGATCAAGTGACATGTTAACACTGCAACAAATCCTTATTGATGTTGGTTGTTTTGTTGCGGCCCATGCAGGCCACACATTAAATAAGGGATGATGACTCAAGCCACTATTGATAATGCACAGTGAAATGCAGCATGTGTTAATTATTTATCCATTTGTAACTATGAGAGAAGGGTGTGCCGTGTGATAGTGGAGGGGTGGATAGGTAGTCATAGGGGTGTGCTGTGTGATAGAGGGGTGGGTATTCAGAGGGGTGTGCTGTGTGTGGGGGAACAGCTACAGTAACAAACTGCCCCCAGCTCCTCTACTCAGACAAGGTGTGGCCTTTAGTGAGTCACACTTTGACGGTTTCCATGGCTACCCTAGTGTTGTCCAAAAAAACAGGCCTTTTTGCTACAGTAGTATTGCAGTGCAGCAGTGATTACTTGGAAAACCATTTGTTACACATTATCTAGTATAATATGCTACAGGTCACATACACTTTGAAATGTTCCCTTTAAAGATGAGCAACACTATTGATAGAATTGTGATTAAAAGGCTGTTTCAGTGATAATTTGTTGTGAATGTGAATTAAGCTGGGTTGAGCCTTAATTCTGTTGAAAAGTTTGCTAAACAAATGCTAAAGCACACAATGTTGTAATGCTTAGTTTAGATTATCAATGACAGTTCCTCTTACCTTATTCTTCTCTTGTCTTGATTCAGTTGTGTTCCACAATTGTCCAAGTATTACAGCGTTCACTGGTTTAGTTTGACACTTCATGTGTGGAATGATTTTTATTAATGGCTCCCAGTCCCAACCCTTTTACATCAGCCAATCAGCAGTGGGGCTTGCAAACCCACGTAGCCCCTGCAGGCTGAGTGGAGCCTGGTGATTTCATCATCACAGTGTAAAAGTTGTAGCTGGAAGGGCTGAATGTTTGTTGGGCGGTGAATGAGAGGGTTGATGCGTCAGTCCTATTGCAACAGCACACTGTTTGCTGTTAGGCCATGTACATCATCTGCATGTGCTTGCATTATCACTTTTGCTTTTGTGTTATAGCACCATTTATCCATTTTCTGTCACTATCTAATGTAGGCCTACACTATAAGGTAGTGATGTATTTTTTTGTAAAAACTAAATGTTTTCTGTTTAAAGGTGTATTCTCTACTTTGCTTTTGTGTTATAGCACCATTTATCCATTTTCTGTCACTATCTAATGTAGGCCTACACTATAAGGTAGTAATGTATTTTTTTGTAAAAACTAAATGTTTTCTGTTTAAAGGTGTATTCTCTACTTGTTGAAAAAAAAAAGGAAAATCTTCAATAAACACACATATATATATATATATATATATATAAGAAATGGTGTATTCTCTATATCGTGATAGTAATCATTGCTATAGAGTGTGTTTGTTCAGTAACTGGGGGTCTCTGTCTATCCAGGTCATTAATAAACAGGAAATGTCAAGTGGGGTTGCCAGTTTCATCAAATCAGGAGAGAGTAGCCATTTATTAGCGCTAACCCTGAATGACCATAACAGGTTTGTAACACTGAGAGTGTCCTAATGGACCCATATTTGGTCAGTTCCATTTGAACACACTCAGAGTTCATTCAGATAACTTACGATATGATTAACAATGTTTATTATTGATGAGTATTACAAATGTATATGTAACATTTTGACTTGGCGTCGGCTCTGCTTCCCCCTGCTCAACGCAGCCCGGAAGAACATCATTAACCATTAGGAGCAGGGGGATATAAATATATAAATATATAAACACCCCCCATGGGGGACAGAATTAGCAGAGCCTACTGGTGGAGCTGGGGAGGCGGTGGGGGCAAGCAAGCGCATGGCACAACAGCCTGGAAGGCAGCAGCAAGAGAATGACAGCCTGAGGGGGTTACATAGCTTGGCAAGAGATCAGCTGACTGCCAGCAGGCTGCCACGTCGCCTGTGACGTAGACTGCGTAATAGTGTAGTAACAGACTTAAAGCAACATAGTGCGCAGTGACCCCTCAAGTGTATCTGTATGAACTAATTCTGCTGCGCTACATACATTTATGGTGGTCCTTGCATATAAAACATTTGAGAACCACTAGTACTGGTGGATAATCTACCATAGTATCATAGTAAATTAGTGTAATACATATTCTGAAGAAAACCTGGATACTGGCATTCAGTAATTGGGTCTTACGATCAAAATAAGAACATTATAACGGTGTGTAAAACAGAAAATCTAAAATTTCCCATGGACAAGGACACGTTTTTTCCACAGACATATTTGTCCACTTATGGACGTATTGATGACCCCTGTCATGTCATGTCATGTCATGTCATGTCATGTCATGACTTGAATTTCACTTCTTTATCCAATGATATGATACGTATGATTTCTTTCTCCTCATTGGATATAATTGCGATCTGAAAATATATTTTCTGTTTTCTAACAGAGACAGCTAATCCTGTTATTGAACAAACATTATATAACACTATACAGTACATTTTAATACATATACTGTATGAAATTCAAAGCAGTTGTTTCATCTATTTCTATATTTTAACAAGCCCATAGGTAAGCATGTTTTTGTCATTTCTGTCACATGACTTTTTTTCAAGAAAGTTACAGGGAGAGAAAACCACAGACATAACCAGAATGATCTGCATTTAGAAGCACTTACAGTAATCTCTCAACTTGTGGGGGAAAAAGCAGAATTACTCTGCCAAGATGATTACAAATTTCAGGCAATCAGGAAAGAGTACCCATTCATCAGCTTCAATTTTATAGTGTTCCAATTTTGTCTGCTCATTTCTTTGTGTCATTACTTCCAAATTCAATTGTTTATCCATCCTGTATGAGTTCTCTCCCCTAATTGGATACAATTGGTATCCTGACCTGAAAATGTATTTTCTGTTTATTAAAGAGCTGTAGAGATCTAACCCTATTACTGAACAAACACTCTAGATAGCTATATTTGGATAGTAATCATTGCTATAGACTATAGAGTCTATAGCAATGAATATAGCTATTTAACACTTAATTTCACAAACAAACAAAATCACAAAAAAATAAATCACTTTTTATTTTATTTAGCTTCATGAATGTATAGGCAGTATAAGTAGTTTTAGTTTTTTGCTTTCATTTTATGAATTGACTTGTGGATCGGGCGGCTATGTTGCGTTCTAAGCTGCTAATGCGTTGGTAGGTGTCAGTCCCATAGGTCAGTCCCAGTCTCTCTCTCCCCATTTCCTGTCAGTCTACTGTTCACTATCAATAACAGGTAGGAAAAAGCCAAAAAATATATATATATATGTAAAAATCTGACTAGTTTTAGTTTCATAATTATGAGATTATGAGAAATCATGCCTTTATGAGAAACGGCATGATTCATATGCTATTATGAGAAAAGAATAGGCATGATTCATAGAAACTGAAAAGGGTAGAATGAAAGAATGATGATATGATGGTTTCAATGTATCTTACGTAATTTTAAAGCTGCAATTCAGTGTTTTATTTTAATGAATGAAACATTATTGGTAACCAATCTGTATGATAGAGTTTGTTATAACTAGCAGCACATTTCTGCAGTGGTTGGAGATGGTCTTCTCCTCCATTGAGAAAAGTAAACACTGGTAGCTCGAGACCCAAAAAGAAATGTGAAATTAGCAGATCTACAAGCTTGAAACGCATTGTAATTCTTTTAGTTTTTAGGTTTTTAATCGTGACCCACAAAAATTGGTCCACGACCCATTAATGGGTCCCAATGTAGGACACCTAACTGGTTGACTATTAGTATCTTCCTGACAAGCGGGGCTCCCTCTTGAATTAGCAGTGGATGATTGGTCTTTCATGAGGGAGACCCTGAATCTGGGGCAGGGCCATAGAACTTACTGATTGTAGCTTTAATTTGTTCCAACTTATGTAGGAATAGGTGTCTTTATTTAATTTGTTTGTTTTCATAAGCTGAATTTAATTGTTGCCTGGAATCTTCATTACCCATCTTGTGTAGCCATATTTCAGGTACTTAAGTATGTAGACATATCCAGCACGTTTTATGAGGCCCAGCTGTGTTTGACTTTAGTCGATTATGTGCCAAGCCACATCTTCAAACCAAATGAAGATAATAAAAGAAGGCTTTGAAGCAATTGGACATATTGTTTAGGACGAGATGTCAAAAATGTGTTTTTCAAGGGATTCAAAGTGGAAAATCTGATCAGATGGATGTTAGAGGCAAATGAGCAGAGTGAGGATAACTCTGTAACAAGTTTCATCCAGTAGGAGTTCACAAGGTTAACCTTTAATTATAGTGTCCCCATCTGGCCAATTGGGGTCATACAGATGGCCAAGTAATACACAAAACTTCAATATGTTTAAATGCAAAACTTATAAAAAAAATATTTGAAACTGAATACACACAACCTCATTGTTGAAGATTTCATGTCTATGATTTACAACAATTTGCAAAAACAAAGCAGAAAAGAAAGAAAGAAAGAAAGAAAGAAAATTAAAAAAGAAAAAATTAAATAAGGATCCAGCTCTGGGTTGAACCCCTTATAAGCAAAATGAGACACATTCTGGCATACTTTATACAGTAGCAACAACAGAAACATTGTTTTGGGTTAAATTACTAGATATTTGTATAAGAATCCAGTTACTCCAGTTTGTGGAAGATAAGTCAGAACAAGTGGTGTTGTTGATAGTTTTAGGGAGGGAAAGCGCTGGTGGATTCCGTGTCAGTGGCTGCTGAGCTCCGTCTCCTACCACAGGTGTAGTTGAAGAACTGCTGCTGGCTCATGCAACCCCAGTCCTTCAGTAACTTCAGCAGATCATGGCGGAACTTCACCCCAATGAAGGCATACACAAAGGGGTTCAGGCAGCACCTCAAGAAGGCCACACACTGGGTAACATCAGTGGCCAAAATGAGGTTATTTTCATGGTTGCAGTCCTCCTCCACGGTGCCATTGGAGGCGGTTACCTTGGCTGTGTCCAGTGTGGCCCAAAACAGAACCAGATTGTAAGGCACCTGGCAGAGAAGGAAAACTGCCACCACAGCAAAAATGACCTTGATGGCTTTGTTCCGCTCAAAGTTACGGGCCTGGCATAAGGTCTTGACAATGGCGCTGTAGCAGAAGCCCATGACCAGGAGTGGTATGGCAAAACCCAGAACTAGCTGGCTAGTCTGGATGCTGATGCGAAGTGGGTCAGAGAAGCTGGTGTAGGGCATGCAGGTTATGTTGTTGATGATGGTGGTGTACTTCATCTCTGGTGCAGAGAAGATCAGCGCCATGATCCAGATGAGAACAGACGACACCTTGCTGACGTACACCGCCTGGGACCGGTGGCGGAGTGCAATGACTGCTTTGTTGATGGCAAAGTATCTGTCCATGCTGATGAAGGAGAGGAGCAGCATGCTGCTGTAGAAGCTTACCTTGTAAATGGTGTACATGGCTTTGCACAGCACCAGGCCAAACACCCAGTTTGAGACGGAGTTGGCTGCCCAAAAGGGGAGAGACACGGCAAGGAAAAGGTCTGCAAAGGACAGGTTGAGCAGATACACATCCGTCATGGTCTTCAGACGCTTGAAGCAGCAAAAGGTTATGATAACGAGTATGTTCCCTGTGAGTCCCAGGAGGCAGATGACAGAATAGAAAGTGGGGATGAACCAGGATCGAAATTGGCGGTTGGAGGCTTTGTCACACACTGTGGCGTAATCAGCATCGTTGTAATCCGTACTGGTATCGTAATCACCGTAATAGTACTCGGTGGTAGTCTCTTGAGATGAGCAGGTCTGGAGAATCAAAGACAGAATGGAGTTCATGTGTCATGCTGTGTAACATTCATTTAATTTGTCTACACAAATAATGTTGTCAGAAATGGTATTAACCTTGAAATACATTTCCGTATTCTGTTACATTTGCTGTGCTTGTGTCATTTTGGTGCCACACACTTATAGCTAAAAATAAGAAGGTTTAGAGAAGTTGTAAACACGCTACAACATGGAGCTATATAACTTATTTAGCACGCACACGCGCACACGCACACACACACACACACACACACACACACACACACACACACACACACACACACACACACACACACACACACACACACACACACACACACACTCACTCATTTACTCACTCACTCACTCACTCACTCACTCACTCACTCACTCACTCACTCACTTCATTTCAAAGGAGCGTTATTGGCATGAGAAAACATACTTTTCCAATGCCAAAGCAAGTGTCAGAATATAATAAAAACAAAAGAAAAATGGGGAAAGTATGTAGAGTTGGAGGGGGTAAATCATTGTGTTAAACAGCTACAGTATGTCACTTACTAGATCAATCTCACTCACTCACTCACTCACTCACTCACTCACTCACTCACTCCCTCTCTCTCTGTGTCTCTCTCTCGTGGCATCTTTCTCCATTATCTTAAACTACAATTTACTGATGCCCTATAACCTTTAGAATACCTTGCTAGGTGTAAGGTGTATTCACAACTTGTGAATGTGGTCGTCTGCCTGTGCTAACCACGATTTTGTTACTTCCTCTCAGGAAGTGGTAAAGATGCATGCAAACACACACTCATCTCAGGGGGCCAGTGTACAGTACCATGTAGGTACAGGAAGTTGGATTTTTTATTTCATAACCAAATGTAAAACTGGGACACAACTA
Source organism: Nannobrachium achirus (assembly GCF_963921795.1). NCBI lineage: Eukaryota > Metazoa > Chordata > Actinopteri > Myctophiformes > Myctophidae > Nannobrachium > Nannobrachium achirus. The sequence goes on from NC_137812.1 coordinate 57,606,242, forward strand.
GAGACCAACAAACAATATATACAGATATGCCATAACAAAACTAAAACAAGAACAAAATCATGAAAAAACAAAGATATGTTTTAAATAGGCTACTGGTAAACTGTGTGTGTGTGTGTGTGTGTGTGTGTGTGTGTGTGTGTGTGTGTGTGTGTGTGTGTGTGTGTGTGTGTGTGTGTGTGTGTGTGTGTGTGTGTGTGTGTGTGTGTGTGTGTGTGTGTGTGTGTGTGTGTGTGTGTGTGTGTGTGTGTGTGTGTGTGTGAGTGAGTGAGTGAGAGGGGGGGTGTACCTTAAAAACAGAGGTCCATACCAGCAGCACCAACTGAAGAATTTGGAACTCTGAAAGTCAAAGTAGGCCTATTAAAGAATGTAATGTCTGATTGACAATTTCATACATTTCGTAAATGAATGCCGAACTTGAACATACTACAGCGTCACACGAAATAATCAAAAGTAGCAGATCTACAAGCTCAAAACGCTTTGCTACTTTAGCTATTTTTGAATTTGAATCCTAAAAGTAACAGTTTTGGACACCCGACAGAGACGATATGCAGTATAAAAAATAAAAGCTGGAAATACAGCTTGGTAATCCATATTTACTAGCTATAGGTGTAGCTAAACACCAATTTATATATATTCACATACATATTGCGGAATTTGCAGTATACTGTGTTGTGTTTTCAGAAAAAAAGTGAAGCACCATTTTATTTTGTTTAAAGCTGCAATCCTTAAGCTTCTTGCCCTACCTTGGGATTTTAACTGTTGACCTAGGGAGCGCAGTTGGAGCACAATTGGGAAGGCGAATGATTTCCCTTTGAGTTTCATGCAATACCTGTTGTCAACCAGTAGTGGTCCAATCTGACCACATCTGAATGTCAAAGATCCAAAGAGCAGGGAAACCACCTCCTTGCAACCAGTGGTTAAATACTATATAGCCTATTCTTTATGTCTGGGTTTGTTTGAGGCAGTGGTTCTCAACCCCCAGGGGGACCCCAAATTGTCGATCAAATAATATAAGAAAGAGGTAAAAACTGTGAAAGTAGCCGACCTACAAGCTCACAATGCGAGACATTCGGGGCTTGTAGATCAGCTATTTCTGCAATATTTATAAATGGTAAATGGTGCATTTATATATCGCTTTTATCCAAGGCGCTTTACATAGATTGTGCATTACATTCACGCACACATTCATACACCGGTGACGGAGGAAACCATGCAAGGCACCAAGCTACTCACCGGGAGCAACTAGGGTTTCAGAGTCTTGCTCAGGGACTCTTCGACATTAACTCAGGGGGAGCCCGGATTCGAGCTGGGAACCCTTTGTGCTCTAATAACGGTTTCTCTACCCCTGAGCTATGCCACCCCTATTTATCTGTGGAACCGAGTCAAACTAAATGTAATACCTCAGCGCATACATTTCCAAACGCTTATCAGGGTGGGGGGTAAGTTCCCAGTTCCAACATAATTATTTTGGGGGATCACGGCCTGAAAAGGTTGAGAATCACTGGTTTATGGTATAGCTATATACTGTATAATATAGATCTGTAGATAGATCTAAATTATAGTATGGTTTGAAAAGCAAAAAGAGCTCAATATTGGTTAATGTCATCCTTAAATCTTATTAATGTTCACATCTAATTGGTATATGAAGGGACTTTTTTATTTATTTAATTCTTTATAAATGTCTCCGTTGATACCATAATCTGAGGGTTACAGTCAATATTCAACAGTGGCATTGAACAGTAAATTATGTAAACTGTTGTAACAGTATCTACAGCAGGGGTGCCCAAAAGGTAGATTGTGATCTACCAGTAGATCACCAAGGGTGTGCAGGTAGACCACATGACAAGCCTCTAAAAACATATAATTAAAATATAAAAAGAATATGTCAATATGACATCAAGAAGGGCCTGTCAGCTCCCTTCATGGCTTCTGAAGTAGGCAAACCTCCAATGCAATACTTTGTTCAAGAGTCAGTAGCATTATAAAGAACCACAAAACCTACCACTTCCATACAGAATGGGATGAAGACATTTCCCCCAGTATTTCCCATTTATTTCCCCCTTACAGTAAGTGTGTTTGTCTAAAATGTAACGCCAGTGCTGCTATTCCCAAGCTCCCCTCAGGCCCTCAGCTAAAACATTTTGGATGGGTAGATCATGTTGAGCTAGTCATTTTAAAAGTAGATCTCACGTCAAAAAGGTGTGGGCACCCCTGATCTACAGTATTAGATTGCATACAGTACAATGTTCATTATAACACCATAGTAATGGAATGCTTTTCAGTCACTTACCATTAACAGAGGTCATCTTGGCTGGGTAATTCTGCTGTCTCCCCCACAGAACAAAGTTGAGAGATTACTGTACAGTACAGTGTAGGTGCGTCTAAATGCAGATCATTCTCGTTATGCTGTCTGTGGTTTTCTCCCTTGTAGCTGTCTTGAAAAAAGCCTTCTCGCCATCATGTGACAGAAACTATGAAAGCATGCATAGGGACTTGTTTAACTATAGAAAATATGAAAGCGTGCTTACCTGTACTTGTTTAATTGTACATTGGAATAGATTAAACAACTCAACGTCATGAAAATAAGAACAACCAGGTTCTCACATGAGATATAAAAAGGTAACTATAGTAAGAGGTGATCAATGGTGCTCACGGATGAGGAGGAACAGTCTTTATTTATTGCCTTTTAATAAACTAGCCCTTACCCGTTCAAAGATATGAGCTCCAAAATGATGTGCAGTGTGTGGGTTATGGGATGTGCACTGTGCACACAGTATATGAGGGATGGAAAGTAACTTTAACTGGTGCTTGCATGATGTAGGAGCATCAATGTAAGAAACCCGTTTCGTTTAATGGCTACAGAGATACTGTTCCCCCCCCCCCCCCCCCCCAGCCCGCCCGCCCACCCGCCTGCACACACACCCGCCTGCCTGCACACACACACACACACACACACACACACACACACACACACACACACACACACACACACACACACACACACACACACACACACACACACAGAGCTGGTTAAACATTTTGCCTCAAGCGAGATGCAGAATAGATGTGCCTCATGCTAGATGCAGAATAGATATAGATACAGCATAAAAATGCTAATATACAGCATACGATTTGTGAAAGTGACAAACGGCCTTCACAGTTATGTCAGGTGTGTTCATATGCTGATAGTGATGCGATTTCAGATCAATTGCTCCAGCCACCGAGGAGAAACGCTGGGACAGACAGACACTCACTCACTCACTCACTCACTCACTCACTCACTCACTCACTCACTCACTCAGACATTCGCAAAATTATAGTATAGATAGGCTGTTCCTCTTTTTACACCTGATTTCCCGGATATTTTCCCCCCCCACAGATTAAACAATTGCTTTCAACTTCAGTACAGTATATTAAAAGGTGTAAATGCCAATGGGGCTGAATTAGGTGGTTTAACGGAAAAGAAAAATCAGATTTTCTTTTGTTAAAATAAGTGTTAAATAGCTCTATATTCTGATAGCAATCACAGAGTGTGTGTTCAATAAAAAGGTTCCTAGAAAAAACTGAAAATACATTTTCAGATCCAGATACCAATTGTATCCAATCAGAAGAAAGAATTTGCACAGGTCACAGGATAAAGAAGTGAAATTGTAAGTGATGACAAACATTGAAACCGGAACATTCTAATATTGAAGCTGATAAATGACTACTCTCTCCCGATTGGATGAGGTTAGCAACCTATTTGAAATTGAGTGAATTTATTAAAGAGTTTTAAAAGTATCACTTACATACACTACTGTAATGGCTGAGCAGAGAATCTGTTACAGTACATGCAATGGGCTTTTGTTCCTCTTTCTCAGTCTGTTAGATAGATAACAATGATACAATGTGTATTATTCCATGTTGCATTCTTTATTGACATTTTAGTTGCACACTGGTCACTTTAATATGTATAATTAACATTTTATTTCATCCTTACATAATACAAATATTGTAACAAAATCACACACCATCTCCACTGTGCACCTCCTACTTAAACTGTATCAGTGTGGTTGTGGTTTCAAGACTTCAAGCCCTCTCGCAGTGCACCCAGGGACAACTGCAATAACCACATTGTCTTCCCCATGGTTAGTTGCAGTACGGTGCACAGTCTTCTCATTTACTCGAAAAGCATGATCTCATACAAGAGCACCACATTTGGGGGGAGGTTCAATGTCCTTTACTGAAAACAGGAAATCAGTATAATTCCTCTTCATTTTGCCCACATCCCCCCCATCCGTATTGCAGAGGATGAAGACTTAGCAAACCTGAAACAAAGGGTCTTTACTTCTCTCTCGTATCCCTGCTGCATATTGTAGTACATGTAGGTAGGGTATCTAACTTATACTTTCTGTAACCCATATTATGTACTTTAATATGATCCTTTCAAAGTTATCAATAACTCTTGTATTCCAGCATACCCTTTAGTCCTCACCACACACTATAGCTTTTCTTTTATGGTGGTTTTGTGTAAGATGTTTTAAGACGAGATGAAACTATATTTTTAATTTAACAAACCATGATAGCACTTTATACATACAAAGAAATATTTCTGCTGAACATTGAAATACTGCTGAAAATGGATCAGAATTGTTCCAACTATACTGCTTGCAAACTTGAGAACACTGGTAGGCGTGCATTGAACAATGATGTACATGTGTCTGGCTGAACAGAGAGACAAATATATATACTGTGCACAGGGGTGAAAACATTATCTCCAGACCCGGCCTTCGGCCTGGTAGAAATAATCTTCTGCTGTTTTTAAAAGACAGTTCTATATACCGGTAGGTCTTATTGTTGATAGCTTTACGGAGAGAACGTGGTGGTGGTTTCAGTGTCAGTGCCAGCAGCAGAGCTCCGTCTCCTACCACAGGTGTAGTTGAAGAACTGCTGCTGGCTCATGCAGCCCCAGTCCTTCAGTAACTTCAACAGATCATGGCGGAACTTCACCCCAATGAAGGCATACACAAAGGGGTTCAGGCAGCACCTCAAGAAGGCCACACACTGGGTAACGTCAGTGGCAAAAATAAGGTTATTCTGATGGTCGCACTCCCCCCCGGCGCTCCCATTGGCTGTGTCCAGTGTGGCCCAAAACAGAACCAGATTGTAAGGCACCTGGCAGATAAGGAAAACTGCCACCACAGCAAAAATGACCTTGATGGCTTTATTCCGCTCAAAGTTACGGGCCTGGCATAGGGTCTTGACAATGGCGCTGTAGCAGAAGCCCATGACCAGGAGTGGTATGGCAAAACCCAGAACTAACTGGCTAGTCTGGATGCTGATGCGGCGCGAGTCAGAGAAGCTGGTGTAGGGCGTGCAGGTGTTGCTGTTGAGGACGGTGGCGTACTTCATCTCTGGTGCAGAGAAGATCAGCGCCATGATCCAGATGAGAACAGACGACACCTTGCTGACGTACACCGCCTGGGACCGGTGGCGGTGTGCAGTGACTGCTTTGTTGATGGCAAAGTATCTGTCCATGCTGATGAAGGAGAGGAGCAGCATGCTGCTGTAGAAGCTCACCTTGTAAATGGTGTGCATGGCTTTGCACAGCACCAGGCCAAACACCCAGTTTGAGACGGAGTTGGCTGCCCAAAAGGGGAGAGACATGGCAAAGAAAAGGTCCGCAAAGGACAGGTTGAGCAGATACACATCCGTCATGGTCTTCAGACGCTTGAAGTAGAAAAAGGTGGCAATGACGAGTATGTTCCCTGTGAGTCCCAGGAAACAGATAACGGAATAGAAGGTGGGGATGAACCAGGATCGAAATTTGCGGTTGGAGGATTTATCACATGGTGTGGCGAAGCCGCTGTAATCCACACTGCCACTGGAATCGCCATAATAGTCGTCTGTGGTGGCATTCTCTTGAGATGAGCAGGTCTGGAGAATCAAAGACAGGGTGGCTTTCTTGTCAAAGTACATGAAATGAGCCTATATAACGACATAATATGTTTGTGTGTTTTTGTGCTTGCGATTTCAAAACAGTACTTAGCTACTAACAGTATGTACCAAGGCCATATGAATACATATCGTCGTTGTCGGGTGAAAACCTTGTATGTCCAAATACAACTGTTCGTTTTGTATTTACCATTTTGAAAATGATTTAGACTAGTGAAAACAGCAGATCTACAAGCACACAACGCCTCGCACCGCGAGGCATTGTGTGCTTGTAGATCGGCTGTTTTCACTACTTTTGTGCAACGGCCTTGTATGATGAAGCAGGGCTTTACTTTGGGAAAGAACGTACACATTTTAAACTTGGAGATACAAGGTTTCTGCCCGACAGTGACGATATACTACTACTATCAGGCATTGTAAGATTATCATGCATCAGTACATTTTGTCGTTTGAGATGATGGAAACAAATGACACATGTAAGAGTATGTTTGTGTGTGTGTGTGGGTACCTTAAAATGTGAGGTCCACATCAGCAGCGCCAACAGGAGAATTTGAAACCCTGAAAGGCAAAGAGTTAGAGGTGTATGACGATCGATTGACGATTTCAACTGAAAGGAATCAGGAATTTACCTTTTACCGAGTTCGGATTTAAGGGATTTTTCAACCTGCAATTTGTTCTTATTATTATTCACAAACAATAACAATATGCAGTCCCATGCTGATGTTAACAGTTTTACTGCCAGATGTTGTTATTTATTTATTGGGTTTTGTGCCAGCAAAAGCACCTTACCTTTGCGATGTTATAGACAAAGATGTATTCATTTTTTTTCATCATTATTATTTTCTTTTCTCCTTAAATAGGTGTACTTTCGCTATACTAGCAGTAGAGGGCAGCCTCATGCAAGAATTAATGTGAAATGGCCGCGGTAGGCTACCGTCCGTCAAGACAGCTCAATCGCTACAGAGCAATAGACCCAGAGAAAATAACAAGGAAGAGTGTTGTTACTCCATTGATGCTAACGTCCAGTGGGTTTTTGAGAGCACTTTTACGGGAGCTGTCTCTACGGTACACACCCGCGCAACCCCTCATCAGTTTACAGACATCAAAACAAGGTACAAAAGAACGAGCCAAAGAACGTACAATTGGCATCGCGCCGCCGGGAAAAATGGGGCGAACGGGAACGTCCAAAGCGGTAAAAGAGTTAACGTAAATTAAGAATAGTAAAATCCCTAGTTAGTGGGAGTGTTTCAGGCAAAAATCGTGCACTTTATGAAAGAAGCATGAAATTTGGCACACAGTTAGAACATGCCATATGGAACATTTTTGGCTATAGGGGCATCGCAGATTTGTCTTGGGAAACTTGTGGGAGCCAATCAAAGTTGGGCTCTCATAGACTTTACTATAGAGTAAAATAATACAAAAAAGAAATATGCTTTAAGTAGCATGTGAGGGGTCAAACTAGGTGTTTTTCGGGATTCTGAATCCAATGCAAGCATTTGTTTTGCACGAAAAACATTCCTTTCCGAGAAACGGCCACCACAAAACTGTTGAAAAGTGATGACTCATCACTAAACCATACTTTTATCACTTATATGGGGTCCGTTTTTAGCCCAAGGAATGGTTTTCCTGCAAAATAAATGTTTGCATTGGATTCAGAATCCCGAAAAACACCTAGTTTGACCCCTCACATGCTACTTAAAGCATATTTATTTCTTGTATTATTTTACTCTATAGTAAAGTCTATGAGAGCCCAACTTTGATTGGCTCCCACAAGTTTCCCAAGACAAATCTGCGATGCCCCTATAGCCAAAAATGTTCCATATGGCATGTTCTAACTGTGTGCCAAATTTCATGCTTCTTTCATAAAGTGCACGATTCCATCAAAATACTGCCCGAAACGCCTGCACTAAGTATGCTTCCTTGAGGAACGCCGTAGCTCACTGAGAGGAGAGAGGACAGGGTTTCATTCACATCCACCACCTGTTCTCTCCCCTCCCGATAGGATTTCATCCAGTTCACGAATCAAAACCGATTGCCTTCAACTTATCGAACAGTATAGAGTGATATACATTGTCACATGCCTTCTGGAGGTCCAACATGACCATGCTGCAGTATTTGCCTGAGTCCACCTCACGTTTTAAGTCAGTTGTCAGTGGAATGAAGCCAAATTGGAATTCATATATTTGTTTCTGCTAGATACGTTTCGATATGATACTAACCTCTCTATAACCTTTGAGATGGAACAAAGAATGGAAACAGGGCGTCTACCCTACACCTCTCTCTGTAGGGTTTTCTGTTCGAGGGCTGTGCAGTTCCCAATAAAAAGGCAGTAAAAGGCCATGCACCACATGAAAGATTTAGAACCTCCACAAAGATGACTGTCTGCAATTCTCCTATCCACCTGAGGAGGGCTATATACGACTCATACTCAGTCTCTTACTGCATCCTGGAGGCTCCATTGGGCTATTGTAACATGTGAAATACAAGACAGATGCATTCCTGCTATTTGCTTGATGTACAGTATATGGGAGAGCCATTTGTGGCACTAACCAGTGTGAGTAACACTGCGGGACAGAGCACAATTACAGGTACATTATATTGGCGGCAGTGGTTTAAACAATAAAAACTGAACTGAAAATACAAAGAACAAATAACAAAGAAGCCATGGCACTTATTGATGATAAAAGAAAAAAGATATAGACCTATATTGAAATGCTATTTGCTATATGTTTGTATTTAATTGCTTATGACCATGTAATATAAATGCAATTTTTGTTTGTAAAACCTGAATATTTTCAAATTGTAAGCAGTATATTTAAAAGTCCTCTGTGTCCACCACCCACTTGAAAACCAGGTATACTTAATGAACAGGTAGACGTGGCCACATAAGCACCAATGAATACAGTGTTCTCATAAATATTGCAATGCACCATTTTCTGTTTAAAGTAGGCTACATCCTCTCTGTCTGTGGTTTATTTGTGGTATTAAAGGTAGGGCAACAGAAGGGACAACTTCAGATATTTACATACTAGTCCATCACGACAACAATAATATTTACTTTTAAAACATAATTATGTGGAAATTACATAACATGAGAAACCTTCTCCATAACTGCTGTAAAAGCAGCTTCCCTAAATATGAAGAATATGTTTTAAAAGTCATCAGTGAAGGAGTCGTAATTATTTTAATTTCTAGTATTTAAAGCTTGAAAAGCCATAGGAGGTCAATATTGGTTAGTCACCCTGAATGCTTAACAATTTTCACATTAATATTTTATATTTTATATTTTATGGAGGGACTGGTGTATATGAAGTGTTTTAAAAGTTTTACCCTAAATTACTCCTGATAACATATCTGACGATTACAGTCAGTACAGTGGCAGTAAATGGCAAGTAAACTGTTGTTGGGTATCTATTAGATTACATAAGTGTTTACTACAACACCCTATGGAAGTTTTGATAAGTCACTTACCATTAACAGAAGTCATCTTGGCTGCTGTCTCCCTCTCAGAACAGAACTGACTACTGCACGTGCTTCTGAGTATAGATGACGCTTGTTTTGCTCACAGTGGTTTTGTACCACTGAGAGTTAGGTGTGCATTGGAGGTGCACCACCTCCGATGCACACCTAACTTGGCACACAGAATGTTCTGTACATGAGAATAGTCACACCAGGGGCCACGTGTGGCCCCAGGGGCCACTGTCAGGGCACACAGTTGCTCCAATCCGCACCAAACGTGCCCCAAACACTGTTTAGGGGTCTGCTAGGGCTTTTGTCTAAAAATACATTATAGACCCTTGCATGCATGCCCCCAACCTGGGGGCATGCATGCAAATCAAAATCGTTAAAATCAATAAAACGATATAAAGAAGTAAATGAAAACATTTTAACACTCATCTTTTCTTTTCTCTAATGAATATCTAAAATATGAACCCTTGTTGTAAAAAAACAAAGTTGTCCTTTAATTGAGGGTCTTACACCAAGATTTGTGACTAAGGTGGAGAGGGAATATTCTGAAAAGGGGAGGTGGGTTATTGGACATACCAACAATTGAGTGTGTTGGGGTATCAATTGAGAGCCAATCCTATTCTGCGTGCCAATCATAATCTCACTATTAGATTTGGGTTGAAATGTACTGTATATCCTAAAAAAAAAAAAGAAATCTTGTTTATCGAGAATCCAGTTGCACACTGGAGGACACTGTCATCCCATGTTTAATTAACCTTCTATTTCATCCTTAAATATAACTACAATATTGAAACACCATCACTGTTTTAGTCACTGAAACAGATTTGAAAAAATATATAATCCCCACAGTCAGCTACTAAGTCATCCTACATTCTGCACAGGTATCTGCACACCTGCGAATGAGGTTGTGGTTTCAACCTTTCACTCACGGTACCTGAGGGGAAAACGACAATAACCACACTGTATACCACATGGTTAGTTTCAGTGCTGTGCAAAGTTTCCACATTTACTCAAGTAAACTCAAAAAACAAGGGCAGATGTTGTCTTGAGACCTACAGTACACATTTGGTAGGAGATTCAATATTCTTTGCTGAAAACAGGAAATCTAATTCCTTTTCATCTTACCCACATCCCTCTAGCAGAGGATTAACACTTAGTATACCTGCAAGAAAGCACGTTTTCCCTCTCAGATCCGAGATGTACAGTAATGGAGTAGAAGTAAAAGTATCGGAAATCAGAAATGCTCAAGTAAAGTACAAATACCTACTTACAAGTACAAGTACAAGTACTTAAGTAAATGTACTGCACTTAGTTACTTTACACCACTGCCCATATCCAGGATTTTTGTAATATGACCCATTCAAAGTGTATTAACGGCTCCAGTATTCCAGCATATTACCATACCCTGTAGATCCTATCACGGTTCTGATACTATAGGGAAAAAAACACACAATAACATACATTTCAGAGTAGAAAAGTTTATTGGTACAGTATAAATATGTAAAAGGAAATTCATTTTAAGACTGCATGTTTATGACTGTTCTTCAAGCTGCTTCACGGGCGAGATGAAAATCCATGTTTAATTAAGCAAACCTTGTTAACACTGTACAACATTACATTTAATACATGTCTGCTGAACGTTGTAATACTGCTAAATATGTAACAGAATTGTTCTAAGTATACTGCTTTTGATTTGATTGAGAGCTAGCAAACTTGAGAACATCGGTAGTCGTGCATTGTACAGCATTGATGATCTAGTGACATATTCATGGATGATTTAGGCCCCAGGACAGTCACTACGTAAGGATAATAAAATGCTGATAATAAATAACACAAAAAAAGGAAAGAAAAATACTACTAGTGACTACAAACTCCTGAGACAATACTGTCACTTTAATACTGATACGGAGAGTAAACAAAAATTGTCCTGCCTACGAGACAAATCACTCCACTCCACTCTTCACAAGTAAGCCAACTTATGTTTAAACAAACTGCGACATGCAAAAATAACAAAAGCAACAAATGATACTACAATACAAAGAACAAAGTTAAATATAACATTTAACAACTTTTTTTGTGACATTTTTTTTGTTTACTTTTATTTCTATATATAGCCAGTCTTAATTCGCAATGATCTGGGATTTGCCAGATATAGTGCTAGAGAATAAGACAGGAGATATGTATTGAATATTGATATGTGCTGACAAGGATTTGTATGAGTTCTTCCAACTGGCAGCATGGCCTGGGGGATTAGTGCATTCACATGGGCTTTGTGGCACATTTAGCAGCCATTTATTTTAGACAGGACCGTTGCGCTGTATGTTTCAAGTGCTGTAGAATTTGGTTGTCTTTTTTTATGTCTACACATCTGATGTTCTCAGGAACAGTTCATAGGTGAACCTTTGCTTCAAGCTTGCTTGGCAAAATTGAGCCCATTTGAACACAGTTTGGATGCTGTTACATATCAAGATGCTACTGTGCAATATGTTATTATAGAGATGATCGTTGAGGAGAGGCCACTGGACGCAAGGGGTAACCAGACAGTTTTCAACCAGTGAGGGTTTGACTCAGTGGGCTGTGCGTGCTTTGTTGGGCCCCTCGGATGTCGGCTCGCTGGGTGGAGCATCTTCTGTCTGGGCAGAGGTGGTCTCTGAACCTGTGTTACTGTCACTAGTTCCCTCCTCCATGGCTCCCTCAGGGACGCTCTCCTTGTCCTCTGAAACTCCCTCCTCACTGCCTGGATGAGGCTCCGGCTCCTCAGAGGACTTGGACTTCCCTGAATCAGTGAAAAAAAGGAGAAATTTTAAAATAAATCTAACGGTTTTTGAGACAAGACCAGGGGCCCTATTTTAATGGTTGAACTTTGTGTCATTGCGCATGGTCTTAATTTGCGCCATGGGGGTGTGTCCATGCCAATCTTATTATCTACAGGGCGCAATGTGTGTGTGCAATGTGTTAGCATCTGCCACAACACGCCCTAAATTAGTCGTGGTTGTGTTTTGGACATTATTAATTAATCAAACCAATCAGAGTGTCTGCTGCCATCACCTTTAAGAAGGAGCTGTGCCCAGCATGCGGCATATTCCCATCTATGTGATGTGAGGGGGGCCTCACACTTGGGGGGCCTCGTACCAGGCAGAGCTTTTTTCTGGTTCTAATTTAAAAGAATCACGTTTATTAAGAGACCTAAAACCCACGACCTGTGTGAACTATTATTTAATAGTCAGTCGGTGACCCCTCAGTCCGTTTCATGTACTTAGAGACGATCTAGGCTATTCCAACTTCCAGCAGCTAGATTTCAAAAATAAAATCACATCACACGTTTCCAATTGCGTAAATAAAATTAGGTCGTTTTAGGCGGTAAATTCGATTTCTATTGAAGCTATTTGACGCCGCACAAATCTAAAACAAAATAACAGACTTGGATTAAACACAAGAATTTGGCAAAACTTCATAATGACTGTAAGAAAACCATGCTTATGACTTACACAATGTAGACACTTTGGTAGTGGGTCTGCGTTCTCTTTCAACCTCCGTGGCAGGCAGCCAGGGGCGTCATTTGGGCTCGGGGGTGGCAACTGACACCTAGGGCTGTCACCATTATGACATTTTACATGACGATTATTTGTCACTCAAATAATTGCGATTAACGATTTAATTGTGTCTTTGTCGTTGATGTTTGGCTTTTAGGCTTTGAAGTTGCACATGGTAGATATGACACATAACCTAAATATACAAAGAAATTACTGACATATTTGACAACTTTATACTTAAAAAAGAACATTGATAGTTGAAATAGCCGATCTACAAGCTCACAACGCGTCGCATCGCGACACGTTGTGAGCTTGTACATCTGCTATTTCCACTATTTTTTACATTAAAAATATATATATGAACATTTTTCAACATGGAAACGAAATAATCGCGATTAGACGATTATGTAATAATTGTGACAGCCCTACTGACACCCCCTAGCGTTTGCATCCAAAATAGAATTTTCTCAATTTACACATATCGTCTCCACCACAGAGCGTTTGCAGTATCACGCTGCGACACATTGTGAACTCATATTTTCGGTGCAGCTCTGCGTGCACCTAAATGAGGCGTAACGCTCCGTTTCTTTCCATCATCGCTTGTCTAACACGCAGCACTCTTTTCTTTTATTTCCTAGGATTATGAAGAGAATCAACTGCTTAAGAATCACGGATTCAGCTGATAAAACCAGATTGGAGCTGGTCTTAACTTGAGTCTGAGGGGGAAATAGCATTGCGTCATGATTGCGCCAGACCACACGTCATTTTAAGACCAACACACCCCCACTCGCAAATAATGTGGTATCTAGAAACAACGTGGGTGCAAGGTGTGGATTTAACATTGCATCAGGGAGGATGATACGGAATGCACATTTCACTCAGGGCTAAGTGGCATATGTGCTGCACAGGTCAGGAGTCTTCAACGTTTTCAGGCCAAGTTAGTTGAGAGAGAGATGAAGAAGGGACCCCCACAAGCTTTTCATATAGATTCCATATAGTTTCATTCATCACAATCATCATTGTTTTTTGGATTCATGTCAATTTGTGTTTTCAGATATTTAACCACTTGAACTGTCGAAACTTAACTTGACCTTTCACTCTGGACTCTCTTTTTTGCCTCTACACCAAACCTCTCACAACGCATCGCACTGCGAGGCGTTACTATTCTTGGCTAAAGTGCTCAGAATATGGACGCTAGGGTTCAAGTGGTTAATATAAAAAAGGAGAAAAAAAGATTCCATCAAACAAAGATTTGGAAGACCCCCTATCGTAACTCTGAGGACCCCTTAGGGGTCCCGGACCCCCTGTTGAAGACCCCTGCACCAGGTGGAAGATAGGGCCCTAGAACTGAAGCAGGGTAACAGAATCTTTCATTAAAAAACTGAATTTGTTGCCGTTTATGAAGCCACAGGCAAAGCCACAGGCAGCACTTTTACCCGTGGTATCCAAGGCATCGGCTTCCGTATCCTCGCCCTCCTTGGTGCTACATTCATTCAGAGAATTCTGTGATTTGCCACCATGTGTTGCACAGATGTGTTTCTCTTCCTCTGCCAGGACGCAGGTGGGTGCTTCTCGGCCAGCCTGGTCTCCTGTCTCCTTCTCTCTGTCAGCCACCCGTTTGCGGGATGCCTCCTCTGCTGCTGAAATCTCCGCAGAGATCTTCTCCATGTCCACCTCCACTTTCATGCAGCACAGCTGGATGGAGAGACGGCAATATGGGGTTTTAGCTGACATTCTAAAGGTGTGTGTGTGTGTGTGTGTGTGTGTGTGTGTGTGTGTGTGTGTGTGTGTGTGTGTGTGTGTGTGTGTGTGTGTGTGTGTGTGTGTGTTGAAGACTTTTATGAACCAAGTCCTCTTTGAGGAACCGTCGTCTCGTGATTTGCATCACCTCTCAGCAGACAATGGACTCTCTTAAAAACAGGAACACTGTGGCATGTTTCTATCACAGTACTGCTAGACTTGTGGCCAAGAGAGTGAGACGTGCCAAACCTTGGTCCTTTGAAGTGCAAAAATGAAAGCATGTTTTTCTGGTTTTAGTTGTCGTCACCGAAGAGGCTGAATGTGCCCACTGGCACGAAACACTATCTCGGGAGGAACACTGGTACATGTATGAGCTAGACAGGTTTTTCAAAAAACCTTGAAATTAAAAAATGACTGTTAAGGGCTCAATTCAATTTGTTAATTTAAGGTGAATTAAATCAAGCCCTTAAGTCATTATTTAAACTAGAAGCTCGGCCGCCCGAACCTGGCCAACTCGGGAACAATGTAAATAGGGAATGAATGCCCCGCCCTTTAATGCAAACCCCATTATACCTGTTGTCATACAGTAGGATCCGTTTTGACCATCTGTTTGCGTGTGTCCATTTAAGTCCATATATGGAGATATCTGTCTGTCTACGTCCATTTTATGGCCATATATGGAGATCTCTGTAGGACCCGTATTGACCATCTGTTTACCTGTGTCCATTTATGCTCATATATGGAGATATCTGTATCTGTCTGTCTGCATCCATTTTATGCCCATAAATGGAGATCTCTGTATCTGTTTGTCTGTGTCCCTTTATTCCCATTATGGAGATCTCTGTATCTGTCTGTGCCTCTGACTGTGTTGCAGACCTTTAATGCAAACCCCATTATACCTGTTGTCATATATGGACACAGGCCATGTTTGCCTGTGTCCATTTAAGCCCATATATTAACATCAGAACACGTCATACTGATGACATTCAATACGTAACCATGGCATTTTTTGTTGACTGATGTGGCGTACGTGATGTTAGAGCCTTTTATGATGTGATGTCACAATGAGTCAGCGCTTGCGCCGGTTTCCTCAGAAACAGCCTGATGTCAACAATCATCTCCGCATACGGAGATTCCGAATGTTTCGCTCCGGTTCGGGAAAACCGCGCATCGGGTCGGGCCGAGGCCCGGCACTGCACTCCGCGCCGCGGCGGGGAACACGCGTGCCGAATCTGAAGCCGCTGGGACGAACGGTTCTCGAGATACGCGGTTTACAGACAGACAGACAGACAGACTCACAGAGACTTCTCGCATTTATTGTAAGATGAGATATGCTAGTGATCCAAAGCTCAAATACGATTGAGCACAGATCACCACTGATCTATTCATTTTCTATGGTTGTCCTTCACCTTCAATATTAAACTCGAGCGAGCAGACATATGCAATTGACTATGGGCACATTTCCTAATAATGGTGACGCAACCCGGAAATCAGATTCCCTTTTCTGTGGAAGTTCTTGACGTCCGACTTCCCAGTAACTGACTATACATTGACACGTCACCATACGTCACCGTCTCTTAAAGACCTAATGAAATTAAAAGTGTTTTTAGAGCAAACATATTTTTCCCTAAAAGTCCAAACTAAATTATTTCTGTCAAACGCAAATGTACTGTGATTACATCAGCAAGTCCTTATGAATAATTATGAATCATGATTTATTTCACCTGTGTGATACCAATAGGTCATGTTCCTCTCGATTTTCATCATATGAGGTGAGAAATAGGCGATGCATTAACATAAACGTGCCTCAGCACGGGCACGTGGTGTTAGAGATGCCGACGCTCGAGCACACACACACAGTGTGTGTGTGTGTGTGTGTGTGTGTGTGTGTGTGTGTGTGTGTGTGTCGCTCTCTCTCTCAAAAAGCAAAAAGAGAGAGGGAGAGAGCGCACGCGATGGATGTTCTGGATGCTACCTCTTACTTGCATGATCCACGTTGGATCCAGTCATTTTGAAGAAATAATCCAACGTTTTCATTCACAAGTCACAACTGCTTGGCTGAAGATCCTGACTATAGCCTATTATGTCATGCTCTGTTGTTCAGACATGCTGACTGGAGTGAGTGAGAGCTTAATTGAAATGACCTACATCTTGCACCGTGAACTGGAATTATATAATTCATTATTTGGCAGCAGGTGTGTAACGATTCTAATCTATAAACATTGTTTTAACGAGATTTGGCCTTATATATTGATGTGTGCTCAGATTTGGCTACTTGCTGGCTTTTAGGCTAATTAATTAATTTTAATCATGCCAACCTCTGTGCATGGGGGGGAGGGGGGGGGACCGGACCCCTCCCTCTCTCTATCTCTCACTCTTGGATTTTCAGGCCGTCGGAAAATCGAGATTTAGCCCTTCAGCACTGCCTCTCTCTGCCAGCAACAGAACCCATGATTCCATAAACAGAGGGGACGCAAACAGCGCTTTCCCACTGATCACTGTAACTTCTCAATTTGTGTCTCAAATTATTTTATTACGATTAAGGCAGGTTTAGAGGAGGACAGACAACAGTAGAACAACAGACTACAGACCTAATATAGAGTTAGGAGTAGTTAGGCAGAGGCACACTGTCTGCAAAAAGCCATTTCATGACGTCTTTAGAGTCCTCACTAGGGCATTCACCAAATATTCGAATATCAAAGTCACTATTCGACGTTGTTCATCGAAGTCGAATATTCGCTTATTTTATTTTATTGTTTTCTCTTTAAAGAATATATAGTTTATAAAGCTTGGCTAGATAGGAAGTCATAAGAATGAGTTGTCAATGCCCCTGGTGGATGAATTTGTAAATGCTCTATACCAGGGGTTATCAAACCTTTTTAGGCCGTGATCCCAAACATAAACATATTTGAACTGGGGACCCCCACCCTGACAAGCACTTGGAATTGTAGGTATTACATTTAATGTGACTCTGTTCCGCAGATAAATATTGTGAAAATAGCCGATCTACATGCTCACAACGCCTCGCGTTGTAGATCGGCTATTTTCACAATGTTCGCCTCTTGCTTACTTAATATTTGACAGTTTGGCCAGTCCTGTCGAATATTCGACTATTCGAATACTTAGAGGTCGAATAATTCAAATACTAAAAATCACTATTCCTGAATGCCCTACTCTATACTATACCTTTTTTCATATTTACACCTTTTAACCCCCTTTGGTCTGAAATGCAACCTTTGATCTTTTAGCAAGACCATTCTGCTTAGGGTCAGGATGTTGCCATTCAGGTCCCTGCAGAGAAGCTTAAGCAAACAAACTGTTGTCTAAATCACATGTGAAACCACATCTTTACAGGCTGTCTTTTATGAGATTGTTTTTTATTACAGGTCTGCATTTTATTACCTTCACTGTGGAGGTAATGTTTTCTGTTAGCAGGATACCTTGAGCAGTTATGAACAAGTTCACACTAAATTCGGTGGAAAGGGTGGTCCTGGGCCAAGGAAGAACTGTTTTTTATCGTGTTATTTGAATGTGTTTACGTTTTATGTAGGTTCTTCTATGTTTACAATGCTTAATTATTTAACTATGGCATATTTCCTTGGGGGCTATTATTTGTTGTTTTAATGTTGCTACAAACATTTAACATTTCAAATGGACTTTTTTGGGGGTATGTGATATTGAAGAGTGCACTGCAGTGGCAGCTCAACATGCACAGACTTGAGTTTGTTCTTTTCCTTCACCCTCCGCATACATTGGGTAACTGATAAAGAGTCATAAAGGTAAATGGCGCCGCCTGTTGTGTAATGTAGACGGTGCATTTAACAATACACTGCTGCATTTTGGGTGACATCAACTCTGATGATGATGATAGCTATGTATATGTATTGCCAGAACATGTGGATGGAGTTAGCAGCAGCTGATGGCTGTATAAGAGAGCTAGCCTTCCTCATGAGCAAAGTTGCACTCATTGTATCATTGTATCGTTTCATAAATGATGAGGCAAAAATCAAGCTAGCATGGAAGCCAGTGTTGACGGCCAAAGTCTATATAACAAATACTATACCCTTTTGAGTTCGTTTGTGAAACATTCTGTGGCTTCAATGAATTTCCTTTTCTTATCCTGGTGGCGGTCTTCAATCTGAAGCAACTCTGCCTCCAATTTTCTCTGTGATCAAGGCACATATGTATGAGTTTTATTGCATGCAACACCAAATATACCTGCCATATTCTGTACAACAATCTTAGGGTGAATCATAAAACAGAATTTGGCTTTACCTGATGTACCATCAAAGACTGGACCTGCCGTTTGAGGACCTGCATGCGAGCAGTGGTTACAACCGATCGCACATCTGGAACTACGCTCTCACTTAGGATCTCACTGATCAAACGGTGGTTGCGCTGGAAACGAGCAGCCGCGGAGTGCTTTGTGGAGAATCCATCATCATAATCTGAAAGGATGAGGAGAAGCGTTAGGCTTTTTTGAGAATGTTTTTGATAGGATTTCATGTACCATGTGCCAAGATGAGTATACTGAACACGATCTGATAGCAACCATTGAGAGGGCAGGGAGGGTTTCCAGGAAAAGATAAAACTTCCAGTGCATAAAACTTGGTGCACATCTTGTTCTGTCCAGACACTTGAAACAGCCGGTACTGAAGTTGGTATTTATACAGAAGTAAGTATAGGCTATTATGTCAAAATTCAACCTTGAGGAAAGCATTGTTGCGATGAATGGAACAAGCTGTTGTAATTATAGAACCAGTGTCTCAAGGTTAGGCACGTGCACACATAGACATCTGTCTGTAAAAAGTGCCCTCTCCAGACCATGAATGCAGTTTTTACTATGATGAAATAAATGAAAATGCCCCCTTTTCCATGCCATACCTGAAGGCAGCATTAAAGAGAATTGCCTTGTCCAAACGCTCCTGAACTTGAATGCTGCATTTTATGTTGAAATAATTGCCCTCTCTGAGTATAAATCCATGCCACATATACAGTACTGAATTGATTATGCTTAGTTCAGTGTGGTATAAAGCACTGAAAATAGCCAACCTCCAAGCTCACAATATTTTCACCAAAAGGCCCTTTTAGAAATGTCAGCCCCTGCCTCTCTAACATTCTCTGCACGTCCCTGCTCAAGGTCCAACTGTATTTGAAGCCTACAATTTTCATTTGCCAACAAATGTTCATCCTTGGTGTAAATGTACGCTTGTTCTCTACATAAACAAGTGTCCATTGTCAAGCAATTACATTCAGGTACAGCTACATCTATTGGACACATTTTTACTTCCAGTCCATGATTGGGAATACAACAGACATTTGCCCTATGGTTGTCTTCAACTCAAACAGCGTGCCTCTTTTTTAATTAAGTTGTTTCATACAGTATCGCTAAGATTATAAAGTGGGCAGCTCATAAGAAGCGTTTCACTGAATTGCCCCTTGGGGACATTCAGTAAGTTTAACACTAAATCACTATAAACTACTTCTGCCTAATTAAATAACATTAAACCCTGTGCTCTAAGAACTTCTGACCAACGGTTGGCGGTCTTTGCCTTTGATTTACTGTAGATTTAAACAAACCTCAGTCAAAAGTGCATAACATTGAACTGCCGGAGAAGCTATGTTTGATATATTCATCATATTCTTTTCAACCGCAATGATGCAAATACCTAACTCATGTAAGCAGTATATTTGTGCAAGCTTGACTGACACCAATAGGAATAAAGTGGGAGAGACTAGCATCTCGCGGGTGGGAGAAAAAGATGTCATGTAAAAGTGACTGATGGACTTTACCGATGACGGCAATATGCTAAATGTAATAACATATGAGAGCTGTTCTTTTAACTCCCTAGATCTGTCCAATCTTTCAGTGTCTAAGCAACCCGCAGCATAAACATTTTTGTCAACGTACGTGCAGCTTGTACAGAACATAGCCCGCAGGGATAGCAACTCTGACGTTTTCAAGGTCTGGGTGTCTCTAAATAGCTATGGGGTTTATCTCTGGTTTCCTGTACATCATCATTATCTTCCATTGTAGATCAGCCGCAAGACCCTAGACAAGGATCACCCCAGTTGAGGTGGGTGGAACCCAAAGGTCCACTTTTTATGTGTTTTAGTGTGTGTGTGTGTGTGTGTGTGTGTGTGTGTGTGTGTGTGTGTGTGTGTGTGTGTGTGTGTGTGTGTGTCAGGATTGCACAATTATGTCTAAACCAATGCTAAGAGTACTATAACACTTTAACAGTTGTGTAATACAAGGCCATGCTTGGCAGCTTAAAGGATGAAATGGCACGTCAGAGGTGGCACTAACAATAAATGTGGAAAGTTCTAGTGTTGGAGGAGGAGAGAATAAAATAATGGTTTCACAGTGTGTGGGATAACCTGTGTGTGGTTGGGCTGTTGTAATTACAGTTCTTTAAGTGTTCTAAACTTTTATAGGGAAGGATTTGAGTAAAGGGCCTTAACCTTACTCTTTTAAAGGAGTAGTTCACCCTAGGGGTGGGCGATACTGGATAAAAGCATTATCACGATATGCTTCATGCAGTATCACGATACACGATATTATCACGATACTGTTTTATGCGAGTTTTTAGGTTTATTGTGATTATTAGACCCACACATATATTCTATAGATAATCTATTCATTTGTATGCTGCAGATAGAAAGATAGATAGCCTAATCTATGATTTTTTTAATGATAACATTCAGATTTTTGATTAAACAATTATCATTTTTTACCTCAAAATATTTACTAGTTGAGGTGTGATGATGGTTCAGGTCATTCAAATGGGTCCCAGAAATGTTTTATGGGTTCCCTTAAAATGTTTTTTGAGTGTTGTGAGCTTGTAGATCGGCTATATTCAAAACAATTTGGCGGGACCTCTCTGGGGGTCTCGACCCACAGGTTGACAACAACCCATGCCTTACCATTGAAACTTGAGGGAAAACAAATTACCTTATGGTTGGTTTATTAGACCCACACAGATATTCTATAGATAATCTATTAATTTTTACGCTGCAGATAGAAAGATAGATAGCCTAATCTATGGTTTTTTTAATGATAACATTCAGATTTTTGATTAAACAATTATCATTTTTTACCTCAAAATATTTACTAGTTGGTGTGATGATGGTTCAGGTCATTCAAATGGGTCCCAGAAATGTTTTATGGGTTCCCTTGAAATGTTTTTTGAGTGTTGTGAGCTTGTAGATCGGCTATATTCAAAACAATTTGGCGGGACCTCTCTGGGGGTCTCGACCCACAGGTTGACAACAACCCATGCCTTACCATTGAAACTTGAGGGAAAACAAATTACCTTATGACCAACCAAAGTCAGGAGGTTTGTTATGATACAAGCTTTATTTTTAGAGAATTACTCACTCATTATCATCCTAGCTTGTCGCTTTTCTACTAACAATAATGGCATGGTTTTTATAACTAAGCCAATTATGTAATATACGCAAAATAGACGCGATGATTTCACCGCGATTCGCGACGACACACGCATGCATCAATGGTGAAAACATAAGCACTTTACAAATAGCAGCAAATAGCTACTTGTTTATAGTTAATAAAAACAGAAGCATGGATTTACAAGGTGATCTAAATCATCTCATCAATACTGCCAGAACACACAGCTATGGATGAGACTCCAGCACAGTTCAGCTTTGCAAGCAGTGAGATGGCTGATAGCGATAGCAGGACGGATAAGTAGTTTGCGTCCTGTTAGTTTAATGCATCCATTATGAAAAATATGCTTCAAAGAATGCAGGCCAAGCTGCATCACTGCTTTAAGTCCCGTGAAAGTGAAACTAAATCGTGGACCACTGTGCCGTGCTCCTGCACACAATCACAACTCAGTCAGTGCTGTAGACACTCTGTAGCCTGTCTGCGTGCTGCACGGGGGAGGGGCCGTGAAAGCAGGGGACAGATCCTCAAACTATATGACACGTTGAGCCGCGACACGTTATAGCTTGTAGATCTGTTCTTTTTGGCGAATTACACCACCGTACTATAGAAGTATAAATTAAGCAATAGAGCTGCGACTCATGGAACGTGCACTCGCTGTATATCCAGAGCCTTTTCTAAATGACTGTTTGTATCACGAGAGAAACGATATTCTGAAATGGCCTATCGTGGCAAAGCTGTATCGCCGAGACGATAATTATCGCCATATCGCCCACCCCTTCACCCCCAAAATGACTTTTTTTCTATTGATTACTCATGCCATGGAGAGTAGAGTTCAATAATATCTTTTGTTTTTTTGTCACATTCCTAAGACAAAAATTTGATTCGAGTAAATTTACCCCCATTGATTCCGGATGGGGACCCGTTTCCTTTAAATAACCAAATTCTATAGAATATGGGTGGGAACTCATGATACCGTGACAACATTTGGCCCTCGATAACTATATCACCATACACGATATCTGCAATAATCAATGTACCGATATTGCAAGAAATTGCGTCTACAATACATCAATAATATATTTGTAAATGTAGAAGACAGAATATCCATAAAAAAAATCTAGAAACACAGAATTCACATGAAACCTTATCAGATTATTTATTGGGCATCACAAACTAGCCAATCAAACAACAAATTGCATAGTGCCTAGGGAGGTGAGGAAAAGGAGACAGCAATGTTGTAATCTATCTCTGCCAGTCAGCAAGCAGTTGTGTTGATGACTAGTGTTGGTTGTACTATAGAATGTCAATGTCTGTTCTCCATCATTTTCTGATGTATTTTATCCTCTTAAAATAGTAAAGCATGTTTGCAACTTGTACCTGACTGAGAGGATAATCATAATAATAATAATAATTAGCAGTGCGTGCTGCTCTCGTGCTGTGGTCTCGTGCCACAGGGTTACGCTTTGCACACTGGTGGAATCCGTCATATAGGACACCTACGTGTTTCAATAACACAACAACATATCGCAGTTTCTATTTTTTGTTACTTAGAATTACAATTTGTTACTTAGAATACAAATTTGCTTTCACTACTTGATTTTATATTTTTCTTGTCTTTTTATATACTTTATATCACTGTATTATTTGAGAGCATTTTGTTTGTATTAGTTTTTTTTTCTCCTGTTCTTTTTTCTTCTTCAAATTTTAACAATGTTCATCGAATTCTATTTGATTGTTCTATATAGCAATGTTTATGAAAGTTACATCCAACCAAGAATTTGGGTGGAAGTGTGGCACTAGATGAATGGCCAAGGGGTCACTAAAATCAGTACTGTGTACTTCGATTATGAAATAAATTGTGTGCAAAGTTTACATTTTGGCCTAAAGTTAAGGTCATGGGGTCACTCAAAGGTTAGGGTTCCTTCTCAGAAGAAGGTAAAACATCCACAAACTGGTTTGCTAAAGCTCCCAAAACTTGTTTTATTTAATGGCACAATGTTTCAACCTCAGGTCTTCCATCAGGCAACATTTTTTGCACGATTCTCCTTGAATCTTGCCTTCATGCCCAGCACCTGTCCTAAATACAGGTACAAGACAACTCCTCTGTGAACTGTTCATACTCAGAAAGTATGAAAGTTCCAGCCAACCGTTTTCCACATAAATGTGGCCGTTGTCAGTACACAGTGGATTCTCCCACACACTATTAATTGACATGCTTTGACAATAATTGTCTCCGCCAGGTCGAAGGCATAGCCGAGACTATGTTCCTGTCCGTCCATCCGTCGGTCTGTGTACTGCTAATCTACAGCAATGCATGAAACTGTGCATGCACACTTCCTGGAGGCAAGAGCAGAACCTCTGCTCCACGTTTTTTTTAATACTATTTCTACACATTTTGTCCAAACATCATGCAAATCTGTACACAGCTCTATAGTCATGTGATCATATTTTTCATTTTCCATCCTGATTGGATTGGCTTCCAAAGTTCTGAACAAGCGTTCGATTGCTGTGCAACTTTGCAAGCACAATCTTACTAGGCCAAGGAAGACATTTTTCAAATCAGATGCATGCTTGCTGAGACTGCCAACAGAGAGAGAGCTGGCTCAACACTGTAAGGGCATTGATGCAAACACATAACAAGCAGCAGACCCAGCTAGGCTGGTCTACACGTAGCCTTTATCATCTTGTACAATACTAGAGGTTCGCGGGCCTACGGCCCGCTCACATCTAGAGTCCACGCCCGCTTCTTTACTAAAAAAAAGTTTAAAAAAAAATAGTTCCGCCACGGCCCGCTCACATCTAGAGTCCACGCCCGCTTCTTTACTAAAAAAAAGTAAAAAAAAAATAGTTCCGCCACAATAGTTCCCCCCCCCCAAATTTTTTTTAAATGTATTATTACTTTTTTTTTTAAACTTTTTTTTTTCTTTTTTCTTTTTAACTCTTTGAGTGCCAATCCCGAACTAGTTCGGCTTTATTAGCGTATCGTAGAGTGCCGATCCCGAACAAGTTCGGCTTAAAAAAAAAAAAAAAAAAAATTTTTTTGAATTTTTTTTTTTTTTTTTGGGACCCCATCAAATCTGGTGAACATGATTTCAATCGCGATTTTGCATGTTCCACCCCCATACAACCCCATCTAACATACAGGGCAGCCATTTTTGTTTACATTACATGTAAAACATAATGGCGATTATCTCAAGAATGCCTGAACGGATTTCCAATCGGATTTTTTTGTTTGAAAGCTGTGAACAAACTGCACAAATCCACTCCAATGCAATCCAGGATTGCATTGGATTTTTTAGAGCTCATTCTTCTCTGTTTTTTTCCCATGCATGAGGTGTGCAAGGTTTAATCATGGCTAAGTTGACGAAAATAAGGCTTCTAAAATGCTTGGTAGCCAATAGCTAACTTCAAGCTAACTTCATCCTCTTCCTGTACATGCACAAAGGAAAGTGTTCAGGCAAGTCATGGCTCCAGGGCTTGGGCATGCATTACCAGCATATCTCTATTATTCTCTGGTCACTGGGCGCCCTCTAGTGGTGATAGGCTGGCACTCAATGAGTTAAAAAAAAAATATTTTCTTTTTTTTGTAACTTTTTTTTTTTTCAAAACACTTTTTTTTTGTTGAAAAAAACTGTTTTTTAGTAAAGAAGCGGGCGTGGACTCTAGATGTGAGCGGTCCTAGCCAATTGGAGTGCTGCATTTGGTCGTGTCTGAGTGATCACACACAAACTGACAAAAACCGCTGGCTGCAGTTCTAAAATGTAGGTATAGATGTAGGTTAGTTACTACAGTTACACTCGGCATGCTCTCAAGTCTGCACATAGTGATGCTGACTGAAGAACAGGTGGGCAGACTTTCACAAACCTTGCATAGAGTTTGAAAGGTCAAGGTCATAATACAGAATGGATGGGTGGATTTTCATTCAAATTGGTGGGAATGATGAGTATAGGACGCCCTGGAGAGATGCTTACGTTTGGGATTGCAAAGGTCAAAAGACACGGTTGCAGTCAAAGGCATGGGGAAATGACACCCTCATATCTAAGGTGGAAATGGCATATCTCGACAGCTGCACAGGTGTGCACTAATTAGTGCAATAATTCTAGTTATTATTATTACCATCTGGATCTTCAGCTGGCTGAATACTCATATAAGGCTCGCCCTTGTCAAGCCTGGACTGTCGCTGTCGACTTTCCTCCTCCTGAGCTGCCTCTGCACGGCTCTTTGCATTGACATAGGCCAGGTAGGCAGGGGAGTTGTGATAGGCCTTCATGCTCTCATTATATTCAATCTACAGTGGGAGAGACGACAGGAATGACAGGGAAACAGACAAGCAGGGAAAACATAACAGGTGGTCCCTCAATGTGATTCAAGAACGACAAGACAAGGAAAGAGGTTTACTCAGGTTGTTAGTAAAGGAAGAAATGATGACTGGAGGGACACATCATCATGGGATCACCCATGAGAAGTCCCCGACCGGTCAGTACCGTCTGTAAAACAACCAACCTTCTCTGCTTCGTAGTCATTCAAATAATCCTGTTTCTCCTCATCAGTGAGGTCCCTCCACATGCCACCGATTATCTTCCCAATTTCCCATAGCTTCAGATCGGGATTGGAGGCTTTTACTTGATCCCAAACCTGGTGATGAGAACCAAACATTGATGTTGGGCTGGGTTGGTTGGAGGTGCTATAAATGGTTATCTCTTTGCAGAGCAGAGGTCACAAACCAGAGATCTCCAAGCTGATAATATCCCACTGTCTGTGATGTGTTCTGCTGTGTCCTACTTTTGTCCTACGCTTAGAACCTTGTTCTGGCTAGGCTGAATTAATTATTTTCATACCTACCTTGATTAACTATGACCAGGGCCTGATGTATAATTAATGGATCACCTACTGTGTGATGATTGATAATCTAAAAGATTGTGGGTGTGTGTCTTGTAAAGCACAGCATGGTGCAAAAACAAAAGCAATTACATTTACACTTACCTTACGACTATATCTCATATATGGCATCAATGGCTTATCAGGAGGCTTGGGTGGCTTTGGAATATTAATTCCAGTGGAATTCTGGAGAGGAAACAAAGTCATATTATAGGAATCAGAACATACACAATATGTGTGTTGAGTGATCAGGTTTCTAATACTATTTTGCATTATTCTAACCTGGGAAGTAGCCTATAAAACCTACATGTAGGCACACGGTTGAGTAATTAGACATGATGCCTTCAACAAAGAGGCTTTGAGTCTAATAAAGGGTGCAGTAAAGCCAATCAGTTAAATAAATTTGGTTTAATTAAAGACTGTTTGAAGCCAACCGACAGCCAGGAATCCAGCAGCGTATGAAAGAAAATTAAAAGAAAAGTCTGACTTAACTGAGATTTGCCCAATGCAAGACATAATGCCATTGTCAGATATAGACCCACCACAGCTTGCATGCAGCGAATGAATTACTCCTCCTCAGCAGGTCAAAGCCATGCCGAGCAGTGGGCCTGTGATGCCATGGCAACACTGATGGCATGGGTTACTTAGCATGGCTGTCAGCAATGCATACTTTAAAGGCAGGCAGTATCTGAATACACACAGATGGACTCTTAGCCAGCCTGCACCGCGATGGAGGTAGCAGAGGGAGTATGGCATGACACATTTCAGGAGATCTCTGTAATGGAATGGGTATGGCTAATTGTACTGTCCAGTGTCCAGTGTCCACTCTATGGCGCGTGCTCTTTTAAGTAAGAGTGAATAATGTGCAAATACCTCTATTCTCTCCCCTAACAAAAAAGGGTCAGTCTTGTAACTAGGTGTGCTGCTACTGATGCTCATAGAGGTGATGCTACAATGGTTTCCTTTGTCCTAGCAAGTATGATTGTTCAGCAGTGTATTAAAGTCAGCTGGGTCTCATTTGTAAATTATTCTTCGTGTATTTTTAGGTCGTTTTAGCTTCTTATTTAGATTTGTTAGACGGGAAGAGGAGGCCAAAGAGGGGGAGGACATGCAATGAAAAGTCTCCATCTAGAATCAAACCAGGGATGTTGCAATAATCGGCCACACTATCCAGTCAGTTAACGGCACCCACCTAATCCAGTTGTTTCTGCCTAGTATAGATTTCAGTCTTTGGTTTAGGTTAATATTCATATTACCGTTGCCCGACTGTTGGTCCCTTGGGTCCCTCCCAGTCTGTAGTTGTTGTAGGCCAGATGGCTGTATGGGTTGTACCCCACAAACCCGGGAGTGTTGGGCATTTGCTGATAATAAATAATGAATAATGAAATAATTGAGACAGAGAAGCAGTGAAAAGCAACGTAAATAGACTTGCATGCTGGGACTATAACTTGTCATTAAGTGGCATGGGTGGTGCATTATTAATGTGAATTATACGGGTGTGGCTGAGAAATTATATTGATTTCAATTATT
Organism: Nannobrachium achirus; assembly: GCF_963921795.1. Lineage (NCBI taxonomy): Eukaryota > Metazoa > Chordata > Actinopteri > Myctophiformes > Myctophidae > Nannobrachium > Nannobrachium achirus. The sequence goes on from NC_137812.1 coordinate 57,634,733, forward strand.
GGCTTAATTTGGCATACACTATTTTGTATATATTATGCAACAAAGAGTGTTAATTCAAATGACTGTAGTAAGTATTAGGTGTGACAATTAGTTATACTTACTGTTGTGGGGGCTGGGGGAGGGGGAGGGGCATATGATGGCCTCTCTCTCTCTGTCATGAATGACAAGGTTGAAATGAAGAATCAGCATTAATCCTATATGGATTATCTTATTCCCAATATTTTGGATGAACAATAACATGCAACATGTTTTAAATCTTGTTTAATAGTGAACCCAAAATGTGTCCATTTTGGTTGAATGAGTTTCTCCTGCATTTATTTATTTATTTATTAGGCAGGTATATTGCACACAATCTGTTTTGGTGAGGTTGGTGCAGTAGTACACTGGAAAGCAGGTGCACTATGCAACAGTATAAAAACATTTAAGTGAAGTTAGTAGCTATAACTGAACAGCTGAATCAAAGTATAAAGATAAGCAGAAGCTATATGTGGACTGATATGACAGAAATCAAGAAAGTGTTTTAATTAATGCACAAAATTATGATATAGTAGGTGTATGGCAGCATTCCACTTTAAAGCTATGACAGAGCGACAAAACGGAATCACGTTCTAATAACTTCCTTACTTGACATCTTTGCAGAGAGGAGATCAGTCTATTCCAGTCATTGGGTCTGTAACAAACACATTTTATTGGTGGACAGCATCATTAAGTATTTGGGAGATTAATGTTCATTCATTAAAAATGGACAAAAACACAGGAATGCCAAGCCCGGCGAGTACGTCGCACGATCTTGTCGCGATCGGCAAAGAAATAGTATATTTCAGCAGGAAAAGTGTCAACATCTTTCAGTCAAAATAACGTATAATTTCTCTTTTATTTTCCCTTATTTTTATCGAGCGTCAATGTCACCCTAGTAGTAATAATAACTCGTATTACTGCAACATAGACGCAAGACAAGTGGGTAAACTGGGATGACAGATAAGTAATTCATTGGTATCATCATCACAAAACGTTGCGTTGATTATTTATAAGTAACGTTCTATTACCGTTATGTTTTGCGAGAGGGGGGAAACTACTGGTGATGTTATTACATGTTAAAGCTGATTAGTTTAGCCAGGGCTGAATGGTTTCTATGCGGTATCCACTGTCCCGGTGAACCAGCTGTGGGTACCTGCCTGGTTACTAGCAAGAAACAATGCTCCAATAAATACACCAAGGATACATCAGTGATGTCACTAACAATCGCGGTCTTGCGGATCAAGAAGCGAAGGAATGAATCTGGAACACTTCCGCGTGACGTTGACATCACTGGTGAAACCTTGGTGTCTTCATTCTACTGGCAATGCTAGTGGTGCTAATGGTGGTAGCACACTCGTACTGTAATCTGTATATCTCATGTTTTGGTGGCTAACTAGCTGAGTAACAATCGAAACGCGCACGCAGCCCGTTTAGACAGTGAACAACTGAAGGAATTGCCAACGGAATGTTAAAGGATTTCTTATGTGATCACTGAAAATAATGTCATAACTGATGTCCATCGGCTTAATTAACATAGCTGGTTTTACTAGCAGGCTGACATCTAGCAAGCAAACTTATAGCTACCACAATGACAATAAAAATGGCATCCCTAAGAAATCATTAGCATGCAACGTGAAGTCAAATCAACACATCGAGTCATGCATGATAGAGCTTGTTTAGGAATACATAGCTTCAATGACAGCTGGCAAACTCACCCTAAAAACCCTTTGTCCACACCACTGTGCGTGTGTGTGCGTTGTGGCTTTAACAGGGCAGGCTAACCACCTAGTCCTAGCTAGCTCAACTAGAGAAACAGTCCCCACAATAAACGAATCGAATGAAATGGGGTCCACTCATAAGATTCCTGTAGAATCTTCTAGAATTGCACCCTCCGCCCCCCACCCCCCACCCCCCCTTTCCAGCTGTTCTTTGGCTCACTGCATGACTGCATGCTCTCTGTTACCGTGGCAGCTGCGACTTACTGCTGCCATTATAACATGCATATTAATGTTCATATTAGTATGCTTGATTACCTTGCAAGTGATACTTTGAGGGGGGGGGGGGGGGACAATGATACACACTGCAGTCAAATGTTTGCATATACAAACACCCCCCCCCCAGTTGATGCATAACCCTCATCTTCATCATTCACAACTGGGAAATTGCCTGTCAACACATTGAAGCAGCAACAACACTTCATATATTTTGCCTACAGCTGACCTTTATTGCTAATATTTAGCATAATGACTGCATAAATATATATTGGGTGACTTTCCATTTCTCAAGGCTATTGCAGCATTACTACCAGGCAGGAAAACTTTATTCAGTTATGTCATCATTGCCTGAGCCATTAAGCTTTACAGGCCAGTACCCTGTTGAGAATATCAAGTATTTCAGTTCTAATAACAAGGGTCAGTCAAGGTTGCCCCCTTTACTGCCCCCTTGTTATTAGAACTGAAATACTTTGCATTCTTGTCTACATTGTTTGAGAGCCATACATGTCAACAGTTGTAATGGTGTGATCCCTTATAATAACATTCAAAAGCCTTGAGGACTTAGCCTACACCTGTCCATTCGACCGAAATAGGATTTGTTTTGGATTTGTTAATTGATTGTGTTCCTTGTGTCCCTTTCCTTTCTGTTCACCTTTGTGCTCTTGTTTGACCTATGCCCTACATAACATGCAATTAGGCACTATCCTAATCTTGTCTTGAAATGTGGTGCGCTTCATCTTCTCACACAATAGCAGAGATAATGGATTTCTATGAAGTAGACAGACAGGATTCCATATGATATAAATGGGACCTTATTTGGTGTCAAACACCTTTAATGGTGTACATTTGGAGGTGAGGTGGAGGTCACATGCCTCATGGCGCTGGCTTAACACAAGCAGGGCCTCCCAGGCACAGCTGTGGGATTCTGGATGCCCAGGGGCAGACGAGGCCAGTGCCATAGAGTCAAGCAAAGGATTCCATGTAAAGCTGTTCTCGTGTCTTCCAATGCAGATTTTCAGGCTCAGTTCTTCTTAAGCCTGCAGAGCTCTCCAAAATAGACTCAGGCAGTGGAAGTAAGCAGCCTTGAAAGTTTACTCTGGCGGTTGACAGTTGATGTATTTTTAGAAACCATTGCAGTAAGATAATTATGATGTATCATTTCCAGAGGTATTCCTTTGGCATATATGCCTTGAACATTGTCATCAACTGGTTTGTTTAACCTATGTTTGACATCTTCCTTTTGTTTTTCATATATTAAACCCTGTCAAATGCATGAAAAAAAAATAAAAAAAAATAAACATTAAGTGTTCTTTTAAAACAGCAGGACATTGCAAACTTTCATTTAAAAAATGAAAATGCATTTCATAGCAGCATTTACTGGGACAGATTAACGTGATTGTGACAATAAGTCCCTCTAATGTGTTATGTTTGACATGCATGCAGACTTAATTGGTTTCACGAAGGCTTAATGTTTTACTTTAGAGTAGGAACATTTTAAAATAGGAACATTTAATAAAATAGACTAGAGCTTTATAAAGGGCTCTTGTAAATAAACTTGTCCTATTTGGTTGAGGTTCTTTAAAATATCTGAAGCATATCTGTGTGATGGGGGGTCTAGGCACTGTCCAGTAGAATCTAGTTGTCCAACTTCGATAAGGAAGTCAGGAGGTTTTTCATTTAACGTAGGTTCTCATATGGATCAAAGTATATTCATAATATAATTTCAAGACAGCCTGTAATAACCTATATACACTCTTTACCAGTTTAGTTTCAAATACCCCATAGGCTATCATGTATAATACATCTATAATTAAGTAGTAAAGTCTAAAGTCTATTGCTTACATAAATAGAAATGTTGGTGTATTTAGGTAATTAAGCAAAGTAATAATTTGGTAGAAATAATTATGATTCTACCTCTGCTACAACTACAGTATACTACTACTACTAACAAGAAGGGAAAATAATCTGCAACATAAAACAAGATTCTGATTTGTGTTTTAAATTAATTTATTACAGTGTGTACATTTTCTTTTATCAAGTAAACATTTACAAAGTAACTAAATCATTCCATTAGTCGAAGCTCAACTTGTTCAGTGGTCACTTGAATATCATTGTTTTGTCCTGTTCAGGTGTACAAGATCTTAACCATTTTAAATCCCAAGCCATTGTTACACATGCAAAAGTTACTCTGTCTTCTAACATTAAAATTAACAGATAATGTCCAAGGCAAACAGGAATAGTTTATCTCTCATAAAATGCAATTACAGTACAGCACAGCAAAGTCAGAAATCAAGTAACATACAAGTAGCATAAATATACACAGTTTATGTAACTAGAACACCTGAAGGCTCTGGATCCAATAGGAAAGCCCAAACCATTTACCATCCTTCCTAAAGGTTAACCCTACTTTGCCAAGAAAGTGTTATTGATTGCAACACGATCAGTAAATTAAATGCAAGACCTCAGGTGGGGCCAGGTAAATCTGTAACACATAAGCCACCATAGCATTTATATGAGCATCAGTGCATCCAAATACTATATCCTATGTTTAATTTCTTTGGAATACTTTTAAAGACATTTGGTTCTTGCCACTATAAAGCTGCGGCAATAATTCTGTAGACTCTCTCCAATTTGTTTAATTTCTTGCATCTCTCTTTAGATTTTGGTAAATAACCTTTGGTTCAATTAATAGTTACATTGATAAAAAAAAGCAGTATTTCCGACATTGGTAAGGTGGACCCTTGGCTTGAATGCTTTCATTAAATGCCTCATATAAGTAGGTGATATATAGTAGTGGATGTACATGTATATCATGGAATATGGCTGTGGAAAGCAATTCCATTCCATGTTTGGGCAACTAGCCCAAACAGAATACAAAATGTATTCATCTGTAAATTGTTTAGTGTCAGCATCAACTTAATATGATTAAGCACTGTTTAAAGTAATGTTAATAGAATATAAAGTTCTTTGCTCAAAGGTGGAATTTATTTACAGTACATGACGAAAAAATATTGTAGCTTCCTCTTTCATTACCAGAACTATTTATTTCTTTATTTATTCACTTAAACATCTTTAATGTTTTTGCTAAAGTGGAACATACATGTAGATACAGCACAGAAAGTACAGTATGTCCATGATTACTGTAGAACTAGTTAAGCTCTGCTGTCAGGTTAAACTGTAAAAAAAAAGTTGGTTGAATTGAGAAGTACCTCAGCCAAATCAAGGCAGGCCGGGTGCGTCACAGGATAGAACAGTGGAGAAGAACGAGACACTGGAGTAGCTCAGACATGTGAGCCTCTTTTATGAATGATTTGTAAAGGTGTTAGGACAGGAACTGATGTTTCGATGTGAACGTCATCTTCCTCAGAGTCATGACTCTGAGCTGCTCCAGTGTTTCCTTATTCTTGAATTGAAAACTGTCAACCCCCTGGGTTTATGAAAACTATTACAAATCAAATGTATCCTTTCATAAATGTGTAAATTGCACATTCTTCTCTTGATACCTGAAAAACTTGCTTTGCAAAGATGTTTTCTTTTGTTTCATTATCCATTTTTATCTTGCATGTCTCCAAGTACATATTGTTTAATGCAGCAGGTTGTCTTATTTTCCCACGTTCCATTTATTTTAAGGTCATTGTGCTCTGAACTTGAAAAGGTGTGCCCTGCCAAGTACAGCTGCCCAAATACTATCATGTTAAAAGGGAGTCTACATAAAAGTTTGACAAATCCTGTTATCTTAAAGACATATTAAATGTTCCTTAAAGGGAGTGGCTCCTGAACAGGTACTCATACCCAATTCCAATTGGCACAAATCCAGGAGTTTGAGGTCAAGTAATCACATTAGCAGTCTTCCCAGACGCTTAAACTAAAGCCAAACCAAACCAAACCCAAATTAACATAATACCTAAACTAAAGCATCTGTGACATAATGCCTAAACACAACAATTTCAATGTTATGTATGCATGTACTATACCGGTAGGTCCATCAGCATCGCTCGGCTATGGCTATCAAACAATGCGTCATGGGTATGATACTACCGGTTCAAGAGCCACTACAGTAGGCTACATGTTATTAGGCTACTGACTACGATTGGAAGAACATCCCTTAACCACTTAAACCCTGTGGTTTGTTGACCGGATTCCCATGGCCTAATACTAGTCCTGTTTTTGCTCAATATCCTCTTTGAAAATAGACGATCTACAATCTCCAAAGTGCTTTGAGCCTGTAGATCTGCTACTGTATGTTCGCTGAATTTAGCGGTACATCCCAGAATAGGGATGTTTGGGTTAATGTTTTTAAAAGATCATCAAATTCAAGATACAATCAGAATATGGAGAGATACAACACAAATCTTCAAATGTTGAATGTTTGTGGCCACGGGATAGAATCAATATGAAGTAACAATAAATGTTGTTGTCTTGATCATGTGAGCCTCTGTCTCTGTCTCTGTCTCTGTCTCTGTCTCTCTCTCTCTCTCTCTCTCTCTCTCTCTCACTCACTCACTCACTCACTCTCTCTCTCTCTCTCTCTCCAAGGCATATCCACGAGTTTCCAACGCCCCATAGTGCATTGCGCAGGCGCTGTACCGAGCTTCCGGCGCTGCAGCCGAGTGTGATCTACAAGCTCACAGCGGTTGCATCTGCGACGCGACGTGAGCTTGTATGTCTGCTGTTAAACCGGAAGTGTGGTCCAAACAGGTCCAAATAATCTCCAGTAAACTCCCGCGGAAACGGGTGGATATGTTTACTACAACACAATCCACACACATTGTTTGTCAATTCAAAGTCTTATAGCCTGCATAGAAGAATCCTCAGTGTTAATTTATCCATTTGTAAATCTGAGTGTGTTCAATTGGAAAATTTGACCCTTAGGGGTCCATTTGGTTCAATTTGTACACACAGAGTCAAAAGAACACAGACGACTTTACTAGGTCTAGTATGTCTTGATCAGAAATGATTTGATACTCCTTCCAGGTCCTTTTGCCCTCCTTCTTTCATGAACTCCAACCTAGGCTCTCATTAGTGATCCACGGCACCAATAATAACCATCCAGACTATAACCACTTACACCCTACCGTATATTAACCACTTACACCCTATATTACATATACTTAATTCAATTGACGGGAGTCCCCTAGTGGTCTGTACTAGGCCCCCTGCTTTTCCCTCCATTACACCAAATTTATTTGCGGAAATTAGCCCATCTACAAGCTCAGAATGCATCATGTGTGTTTGGATACATTTCTCTGTTCGAGGGACATGTTGTGAGCGACATGTTGTGAGCTTGTATATCTGCTACTTTCCTCTAATGTTCACCCCAGAATAGGGACACTAGGGTTCAAGTGATTAGTACTGGCTGGAGTCAGTTAGCAACCAGAATGTACCAAAAAAGGATTCCAGGCTATCATTTTTTGAAGATGAATCCAATCTGAACTGCATTCACATGTCATTGCACCATGTAATACAATCAAATTGCTGTAAGAACATTAACAGTCTTGCTTAGAGAATGTAAGATGAGGAGCTAAGAGCGTAAAAAATAATATAATCATTGATTTGCTACTCAATGGATGATATAAAACATGGCAGCTTGGTTTTCAATTGTGATTCAGAAGTGAGGAATTCAAGTCCTCCAAACTAAGTTTAATATTAGATAGCACTTCTGCTGCTGCCAGGAGCTTTATCATTCAAACTTGTTCATCTCTGCTTGCATGTATAATATATTTTTTTGCATCATGACTATGCATGAGCATTTTGATTACACTAGTCAGTAAAACACCTCGGCAGTTAACTACAGTGACACTGCAAAAAATAATGTGATGTGGCTACTTTTACATTTTGTTTTGTTGGACACACGTATTTAGGTCATCCTTTTACCGATAATACCTCCACCTTCTGAAAATGTCAATCTTCAGTTACCATCTAAAACAAAGCTCAAAAGTGCAGAAGCCATTTTCTTCATTTTGTTTTGGCACAATAAGTATATAGCACCACCAAACTGCACAAATACTGCCAAGCAGTCTGTTGGAGAGTAATCCTGCATGTTGAAGCATATTCATACAAACATGAGAATAGCACTGGCGTCTTAGCACCAGCTGGAGAAACAAGATTATCCTATCAGCAGTATACAGAGTTCTTAGCCCTGCTATGCTGCCAGTCCCCCTGGACCAATAAGCTAAAGAGAGCTCATAGGCAAAGAGAGGGGATGTAGAGGGGGGTGGGGGGTGGAGGGTGATGAAGCACATCTATTCTGGGCTTTCAGACCTCTCGGAGGTACAGTTTCCCTTTTTCAAAGTAATCTCTTTTCACTCTTGGTTTTCTAAATGTTGTGAAAAGCTGCACCTTATCATCAATTTGTAATTCAAAGCAGGGAATTGTTGCTTCCTCCCTCTACCCCGTTTATTTACTTTCATTTTTGATCGAATGCTCTCATCCCATCTTTTTGCTGCTGCTTCGCTGAACCATGGCATGACCAGACCAGGTCAAAGAGTATTTGCAAATATATTTGATGGGTTGTTTTGGCCTACTTAGGTGACAGATGCCAGTGAAGCTGGGAACTTTGGGCACTTTCCATAGTTAGCTAAGATACTGTAGGTGATTTGAAAATGTATTTATTATATTATTATACTTTTCTCTGGAATAACATATTTGATCTCAATCAAGTAGCATGCTACATGAAGTGAATTGTATCCTTCTGGTGCTCCAAGCAGGTTAAAAACAAACTATTTGCAAATACTATTTCAACCACAACCGATGCCAGTGATCTCTTAGGCCGGACTCACACATATGCGTGAAACATCTTCTCCGTATCGTCTGAGAATGAGGGCGTGAGGGGGAAGTCCAATGCATTGTCAATGGAAGGTTGTTTGGTTTTTTGTCGTTGCCGTGTCTCTTGCTCAACCACAGGCTGTCTTTTGGCCAAGAGACACGGCAACGACAAAACACCAAACAACCTTCCATTGACAATGCATTGGATTCGCCCCACCCCCCCTCAATCTCAGACCACACGGACACGATAGCTGTCACAACTTAGGATTGAATGGTTTCTTACTTTCATTTTTGTTTGTTTAAGATACTACTGAGACAAATTAGACTCGAGTAAACCCAGATAACGTTTAAAACTCTCATTAAAGGATTATTTTGTCCCACCACCTGTTACTTAAGGCGCATCTGTCTAAAAAGTATCCGTCTATGTTCACATACGTATTAAAAACAATGCACGAGTGCGCAACAGAGCCATAGAGATCACATACACACACAGGGAAACAAACAATAGCAAAAGTACACAACTCTACGGTTTCCTTTTTGTTTAGAAATCTCAAGTACCGTTGGCCTCAGGTGAAGTGAAGCTTTACGATTAAGTCCTTTCCACACGTAGTTATAATAATCAGCACCAGTAGAATTTGGCTGGTACTGCCCCCACCCCCTCTTCCCCCAAACACACACACAAACACACACGCACACATGTACACGCAAGCACGCAAGCACCCCCATACACACACACACACACACACACACACACACACACACACACACACACACACACACACACACACACACACACACACACACACACACTAACCCCGATACAGCCCACCCCTACTCCCCCTCACTCCCTTAGGGTAGCAGTCATTAACTGGTGGCAGTCCAGATCACCTCGCAGCTCTAGTGGTCCAGGTAGTCTCATACCGGTCTTCTGGTCTACGCACCAGCACTTTCCCCGCTGGCCATCACGCGCTGGGTGGCACTGTGGACAAATGGAACAGGGCACATGCTGGTTTCAAAGAAAGATTAAAGCATGGAAGTGATAATAACTGCTATTAGATTTTATGGGAAGTCGTTTAACTGATTGTACAATATTAACAGGCCAAAGATTGACTTGACTGTCTCATATCGTGGCAGGTTCCTAATTCCTATGTTCCTTTGCTCACCATCACCAGCCAGAAGTTTTCAACTGGTGGTCCGTGGTCCACTACTGATCTGTGAAGGTATTGCATGTGGTCCCTGACCATGCATTTAATAATGTAGGGAAGCGATTATATTTAAAAAAATTTATCAACCACTACTTGAGAAACAGTGCATTAAAGAGGTGGTGCCATAGTTTTGTTATTTTTCTGGTTTTCATGTGTCTATGAGGTTGACAGTACTTCATTAGACCCCCTGGTCTGGTTGTTATGTATTCCCTTTGTATTTTGGATTTCTTCCTGGAGGCTGCCACCTTGTGGATCAAAAGTGCGATCCAAAAACAGTGATTAAATGACATCATATAATCATCCCCTCCCCTTTTACCATTCAACCAACACTGTGGGTGTGGCTAACTTCAGCTGGGTCACCACCCACCTGACAACCAGGCATACTTAATGAACTGGTGGGTGTGGCCACATAAAAACCTAATTTTAACTCTTTCTGCACACTTTTTTGGAAAAAATCCTCCTCCTAGTATAATCATAATACCTGATAATCATGTTTTAGGGGGGAAATAAATCATGGCACTGCATCTTTAAATCACCTGGTGATGTATGATGACGCATCAATGTGGTCAGTTACTGAGAAGTCGGACATCAAGAACTTCCACAGCAGTGGCGTCAGTTCAGAAAAAGCTTTATTTTAAGAAGTACATTTCTTATTGTATTTCTATTTTTCTGAATATGGCAGCCTGGAACGGTTGTTCGAGTGCAGCTAAACTTGGCATGTTAGTAAACGTGCCACAAATTAACAATAATGAATTGCACCTGTGCAGCTGACCTGCGGAACCTGGGAATATACCATTTTGTAAAGATGGGGAGAATACAAGTGTGGAGAATATAATTATAATATCTTGTTAAAGTGACCATTTTGTAAAATGTTGCATTTGTAGTTATTTTACTGTAATTTAACAATACAATAACCAGCACAATAACCAACCCATGGATTTATATTTAAAAGTAACTTTTATTTTCCCCCCTGGACCCAAACTATATTGACGCCCCTGTTCTAGAAGAAGGTAACTAGAAAGAAGTGTGGTTGCCGTTTTTGCATTTTCCCATTCAAGTCAATGCGGAAAATTCATTCACTTATAAATGATCTCAACAGCAACATATCACTTAGCAAAATCCAAGCACACGATTCCCGACATATATGACTTGAGTGTGTGCCGCCAAAACTGTGCGACAAGTATAGTCCGGGTTGCTCTATAAAGAATAAAAGTTGGACAAGTACTATAGTACTAATTAGAAGCGTAATGGAAACTGTACCGGATTGCCTGGTTGATTAGGAAATGTGCTCATATAATCAATCGCATGTGTCTGCTCACTCACATGAGTTGCAACTAGAAAATTCGAAATTGCAAGTGTGGTTGCGCCGACGAGAGTCGTGGGTTACGCCGCCGGGACCCGAGGAAAACGTTGGGAGGAATACCTTCAGAGGCCATGCGACGTGCGATTCAAATTGGTGCTGATCGGATCCTGCGTAAGAAATAGGCTCCTCCGACAAGATTTGCAAGCCAATTACATTGTCACGTCACTTCTGAGGTCACTTTAATTTTGGGAGGATTGTTCCCCCCAAAAATCATGTTTTGGCCTGAAATTGTTACATTTTGAGTATTTGTGGCACCCCCTATGTATCAAAGTGGAAATGCTTGTGGGGATTCATTGATTATACAACCCTCGACATGCTTCGTTTGTTATCTTTGGCATTTTTTGTGATATAGGCCCCTCACACTAAATTTGGAAGCCTATAATGGACGAACGGTATGGACTATAAAAATTTTGCTTGAATATGTATGTTTATCGCATGGGTCCAGAGCATGTGTACTGATGTTTGAGAGATTTGGAGGAAAAGGAGCAAAAAGTGTGTATTGAAGAAAATGCTAAATGGCGGAAAATCGATCCTGATGCAAATAGACGGGGCCTATTCACGATATTCCTGGCCATTCTATGGAGGCTGCCATTTTCCTTTTACAGAGGGCGCTGGAGCATTTTTAAACATCTTTTCACTTCCTCCCAAGTCGAAGAACAAGAGATCCCAAGGAAGTGACAGGGAATTGTCTGTTGCCAGATATTGCCAAAGAAACAAGCGGCCAGGTCTATGAATAATAAGCCCAATAGAATTAACTAGGTTCAGTTTTACTACTTTACATTTACATTTGAAAATAGCAGATCAGCAAGCTCACAATGTGTCACATTGTGACACATTGTGAGCTTGTATATTTGCTATTTAAAAAATATAGAGGAAAGAAAAAACGAAAATAATTTGAATATTTTTGAAACATTTTAACAACACAAATCTGTGTGGCGGTCCCTGGCACCACATATTTTCAGATGGGGGTCTGCGACTGTGGACAAATCTGTTAATCTGGGGTCCTTGATATGAAAAGATTTGGGAACCACTGGTTTAAAAAATATTAGAAAGTAAGCCCAATAAACAACGACACCAATTGCTTATTATAAGCAGACATGGCAACACCGGTTCATTCAGAGCCAAGAGCCCAGAGCGCCTCTACTGACACTTTAATGCAAGGACACAGGAAACCAAATGATGTTTTTTATTTTCTTTCAGGATATGAACAGGAAGCCGGGGGCGGGGCCAGGAATATCGTGAATATGGGGAGATGCGTCATGACCCAAGGAATCCAGGGAAAAATATTTTTATTTTATTTTCTGATCTACGGTTCAAGACTTAGGCTATAGGGTGTGCCAAATGTAGTTCTAAGAGTGGCCTTACACAGGTGTTCTGATTAGACTATAGCATTAGTTCTATGCAATCAAACAATTGAAACACAGAAATGGCCGCTAAGGACTACAATGACGTAGCCGCTGGCACACACTATAGGGCAAAACGGAATGTGGGCTTTTATAGCGCCACCAGGAGGCTGACTAATGTAATTATTTTTTACTTAATTTTCGTTACTATTATGAACCTCCCCTCCAAGTTTTGAAACTGCAGGCCGGGAGGAAAAAAATACTTTGTTTTTGCATTTTCCCATTCAAGTCAAAGGGGAAATTTAATTCACTATTATTAATTAAATTACAAAACCTATCTCTTAACAAAATGCAAGCACACGATTCCCAATGAAGCCGGTCAATTTGGCTTGAGTGTGTGCCGCCAAAACTGTGGGACAAGTAGTCTGCCAACTTTTGGGGTTACTAAAATAAAGTCGGACAAGTACTATAGTATCAGCAGGGAATGTAGAATCAGTTAACATAGTTTAATATGTACGGTTAAGAGAACAGAATAAGGGCAACAATGGGAAAGGAATAGATCAGTGGTTCTCAATCGGTATTGAGCTCTGGACCACTAGCATATCTCAGTTAAATAATTACTGTGAAGGGCTTGATTTAATTCACCTCAAATTAACACATTAAATTAAACCCATAACAGTCATTATTTAATTTCAAATCTTTTTTCCCAACACTATTCCCATATCCTCCCCCAACACAACAGGTTGATTCTTAGTTAGGGTGGTGGTCCCTGGTTCATAATCAGAGCCATTAGATGCCGCCCTTCATTTATACAAAATCTGTCATATTCACTGTGTGTGATAATCTTTTTATTCCACCTCAGGATATGTAATGGCTTAAATTAACATAAATATGTCTTGGTAAAGTCTGTACAACCTAAGAACGTCTCTTATGACATTTCTGTTGTGCCATAAAATTATTCTTGATTGCCCCTTGTGTGCAGGGGTTAGAAACGATGCCACCAGAGTTTTACCATAAAGTAATTATAGTTAAAGAGTAAACAGATGGGATTTAAGTCTACTTCACAACAACGTGCTATCAAGAGCAGACTGGGGTACTTTTAACCCAGACTCTGGAGGACTGGTGCCATTAACAGGGTTCACTTTTTATCACTGACTCTGTGTCTGCTCCTTTGATTGCACACATGGCTCACAGCACAGCACAGCACACAGCCTTATCTGAGCTTTTATGTGCTCCAATTCTCTTATTCTTATCTACACCATTGCCCAATCCTACAAAAGCAGTATAACAAAAAAAGGTAATCGCATCCAAAAGCTAATAGCAACCATCACTGCAATGAAGTGATTATTGTTCGACAGTTGAAAAGGAACCACTTTACACACACTCAGTTCAGCTATTTAGTCAAACTAAATCACTTTTTATGTGCCTTAAGACATTAAGTCTTGGCACAAGTCAGAACTCTCGCACTTAATGTTTTTTAGAATCAACTGCACATTGTGTTTTGACTTATAGAATGATTGCGCAGTTTGCAGGTGACTGGGGTTGAAAGATAAGCATATCCGTATGGGCTAACAATCAGACAGAGGTTAACAGATTAAGTACTAAAAGCAAAGCCCTGAGAGATTACCAGTGCTACCTATAATGAAACCACAAACCTGCTTGGCATGGAAATCTCCATTCTTGTCACAGTTGGGTATTGGGATTGAATATAGATCCTCATGTGTACGTGTGTTCGATGCCAGCCTGTCCAGTGCTCTCTGAAGCTCAGCACGACATGGAGCCTATACCGGAAATTATGGATTAAAATCATATTAAAATACTGATTATCTGATTATCCCTATATATATATATATATTTCCTATGTAGTTAATTGAATGCATTATAACTTCAATTGGCACATTTTAACAACTGATTTCCTGGATGAAGGAAGTGTTTGCAAACAATCCTGTTCCACTGGACAGATGCAAAGCATTTTACCTGCTCTGCATCTTGCATAACGTCGTTGTCGGGTGGAAACCTCGTATCTCCAAGTTTCAAATGTGTACGTTCTTTCGCAAAGTAAAGCCCTGCTTCATCATACAAGGCCGTTGCACAAAAGTAGTGAAAACAGCAGATCTACAAGCACACAACGCCTCGCGGTGCACACAACGCCTCAACGCCTCGCGGTGCGATCGGCTGTTTTCACTAGTTTAACACATTTTTTAAATGATAAACGCAAAACAAACGGTTTTGGACATACAAGGTTTTCACCTGTCAACGACGATAAATAACACTTATCTGAGAGTTTACTGACTTTTGTTTTTCATTTCAACTCTCATAATTCATGATATTGCAGTTAAAATATGCACAATTTATAACCTGTTATCAAGAGTTTTGTGCCTGAAGGGAGAGTCTCTGAAGGCTTTATGTGGTTTGAAGCTGGTAATAAGGTCAAAGGGCATTTGTCCTCACCAGTGCAGCCTTTGGGTCTTCCCTGGCAGTGTTGCTCCTCTGGTTGGTGGACTTGATGCTAGGGTGTCGGGCCAGGGTTTTCTGGATGCAGCGTTTGTCCTGGGGACTGCAGCGGATGTTGCTGTTGTTTGGGTGCTCAGGGATGATCTCGTCCTGCCTGTCCATTGCTTCCAGGCAAAGAGAAAAGTCAGCATGAGCGTACACGTTAAACACAAATGGCCATTTGTGGGAAAAGTACTCACATTTTTAAAGTAAAAGTAGCAATACTGCAATATAGAAATACTCTGTTAGGGTGCCCTCCGACCAAAATACCGATGAGAGTGGAATCCGAGTTCCGCCAATGCATTTCAATGATAAGGGAGCGTTTTTTGCAGAAATCCTCTGCTGGCATGAAACCGCTTCACTCTCATTGAAATGCATTGGCGGAACGCGGATTCCACTCTCATAGGTATTTTGGTGTGAGGGCACCCTTACGAGTAAAATTCCGGAATTCAAAATGTACTCGAGTAAAAGTATGAAAGTGTTGGAAAACGGAATTTACTTAAAATACCAAAAGTAAAAGTACAAAATGTTTCAAAATAGTAGAGCTACTATTTTCAAATAGCCTAGGTATAAAATAGGACTAAAATGGTTAATGTATGTTTTGTAATAATATTATAATGTATATCTGCAAAGTAACTAATAACTAAAGTTTTCAAATAAATGTAGTGGAGTAAAAGTACAGTATTTGGATCCGAGATGTAGTGGAGTAGAGGTAAAAGTATTGGAGATTGGAAACACTCAAGTAAAGTACAAATACCTCAAAATTGGGGGACTGCCCATAAGTCCGAAGGTTCATTAGTCCTATCTCATTAGTCCGAATTTAGTTAGGGTTACTGAGATTAGGGTTAGGGTTAGGGTTAGGGTTAGGGTTAGGCATAGTATTCTTAACAGATTTGGACTAATGGGCTGTCGGAACAAAGAGGTTTCTGACCAATGCCATGGCACCCAAAATTGTAGTTGAGTACAGTACTTAAGTAAATGTACTTAGTCACTTTACACCACTGCAAATGATGGTGTAAATAAATAGCACTAAAAGTGGTTATTTGGCTGGTAATCAAAGAGGGATCTCTTTTGGTGTGAGCACCTGTCTTAAACACTTAAGCCCTATGTATATACAGTACTTTGTGGTATGTATGGCAAATAGCAAAAATAACTGATCTATAAGATGACAACATGTCAGTGATGATATGGGTTGTGAGCTTGTACAACAGCTATTTTTGAACATTTGTTTTAAAAATAGAAGCAGGGTTGTGGTTAAAAATGCACCTAAAATAAGATGAAGAGAAATTCACTCTAATAAAGCAGTGGTTCTCAAGCCTTTTCATGTAAAGGACCCCAAAATTAACATACAGTATTTGCCTGAGGACCCCCATCTGAAAATATTTTGTGCCAGGGACCCCCTAAACAATGTTGTTAAGTTGTTTCAAAAATATTCAAAATTTGTTCAAGATATTTTGAAAATAGCCAATGTATGGTTAAAGTGGTTACAATTATTTGTACGCAATATTAACACATTTAGCTGGGGACCCCCTGTGACCCCCTCAAGGACCCTTGGGGGTCTTCGGACCCCACTTTGAGAACCACTGCTCTAAAGAACCATACAGGGGCTGAACAGGTTCTTTGTATAGCAGCAGTGGTACATAGTACCTCAACCTCAATCCTTAAGAACCACCGAAGAAGAGCTGAAGAACCACAATTTCTTTGCATGTATACAACTGTAAGGCAGCGTGATATACCAGAGTGGCCCTTATACATACCGGTATACAGTGGCAAGCAACACATGCCGTGCGAATCTAAATGAGCGTAACACACGACCAGGCAAAGTCATGAATGGCTTTTGATTTGGTATCAGGTATGACTTGACATCGGATATAGGGCAAGAGCTACTGGGCTACTCCCACTGTCCTTCTGCATGCCCACTGTCATACAGCTGAACATACAGTGGTGGAATGTAGGCTAAAAACGAGGCCAGGTTAACCTCAAGGACATACAGAGTAGCATTCTCACTCTGGGGGGTAAACTGTACCTCGGCTCTTGCCCAGGCCCTTTTCAACTACTGCACCACATCTATCCTACAGGGGCTGGTGCATTTGAAACGCTGCCCCGCCCCGGCCCTGCCACCCTCGATCCATTGTGGCTTGTGCCACATTCACCTTTGCATCCCTATAATCCTGCAGTTCTGTGCCCCTGCAGGCAGCCAGCTGCTTCCTGAGGAACCCCCCCCCCCTCCCCTCCACAGCCACCCACCCACCCACCCCTGCTCTCCCCCATCCCTTCCACAAGAACCTCTCTCCGAGCCAGATGGAGCCTGTTTCAGGGAATTTTGCACTGTCGCCAGTGGGCATGACTGGAGATGTGTAGCACCAGGTCATAAGATGAGCAAGACAAGGGACACGGTGTGTGTGTGTGTGTGTGTGTGTGTGTGTGTGTGTGTGTGTGTGTGTGCGTGCGTGCGTGCGTGCGTGCGTGTGTGTTGCCATTAGCCTTGCTCATCTGTACGTGTAGTGCGTATTGAGGTCTCTCCCTACATTTCAACTTTGGCCTTTAACAGTTGGTAACCCCATATTATATGTTTTACGATTTGCCAGTGACCTATGGCATTTCACAGATTAGCATTCCAATCTAAACCAAACCATTCACTGTGAATTAAAACCATGGCTTTAGCGTTTTCAGGCTGTTCTTTTTCTCAGATCTCTGGAACAGACCTGAGACCTGGCTCATGTCTCAGGTGACTGCCAGGCCTTACTGCTATTCAGTACTCACATTTTTGACTTAAAATTACTCTGTTAGTGAAAGCCTGGAATTCAAAATGTACTGTTAAGTGTTCGCATCAAAATGTACTTAAAGTACCAAAAGTAAAAGTACAATTTTTTTTGAAAATAGCAGATCTACAAGCGATGCGACACGTTGTGACTTGTGTGCTTGTAGATCGGTTATTTTCAAATAGCCTTAGGCTAAAGTGGTTCATGTATGTTTTATAATAATATAATTTATACCTGCAGAAGTAACTAGCAACTAAAGTTTTCAAATAAATGTAGTGAAGTAAAAGTACAATATTTGGATCAGAGATGTAGTGGAGTAGTGAAGTACAAACATCTCAACATTGTACTTAAGTACATTACTTAAGTAAATGTACTTAGTTACTTTACACCACTGGCAATAGCACACTAAAGGCAGTCCAGTATCTTTCTTGATATCCGCTTTAGCGGGTCCTTGACCTGTTTTACTTTGAATTAATCGTCGTCCCATGTTCGTGTTACAATACTAGAAGTGATGCTCTGTGCTACACATTGGAAGGCGAGGGAGTCTCTCTGAACTTCATTGACAAGGTTGTTACTTGGTTTGGCCAAAAGGAAGTGTTTCTTGTCTGTTTGTATTTTTAGTCTTGTTGCCATTAGCCTTGCTCATCAGCACTTTCTCCCACAAGACCCAGCAGGGTTTCAGCTGTTTCCGCAGTCCCAAGCTGTTCTTTCCCCTCTTTTGCCATTTTGCGGTTTTCCGATTCCACGCTCTTTCAGAGTGCCATTTTACACGAGCCTAAGTGATTTAGAAGTGGGTCAGGGGTGCCATGTCCTGTTTGCTACCACTGCTGTTCTCCTGGGAGGAAGCCACCATTTCTCTCTATGTGGTTTCACCAAGACTGGATCAACAGCTCTCAGTGTAAAACACCAGTTAAGCATTTTAGCTGATAATACACTGTTCTGCTGTCACAGGTGGACAGCCAAAGCTATGATTGAAAAACTAACAACTAAAAAACTAAAAACCAGAAAAAGAAAAGAAAATACTCTCATTGTTAGGAGATGAATTACAAACTGTAATTATTTGGTATTTTAACAAATCATGTTGAGTCCCAAAAAAACATTAATTGACTCACTATATGTTTATAATTCTTCTACAGCAGCCTGTATCAACCAAAAAGTATGGTCCAAGTACACAAGCCTCAAATTATTCAGTGGGAAATGGAACGTATTGAATAGTGAGTAATGGTACACACCATAGAAGGATGGTTCAGACAGGGATCTACATGTATGGACATAAAAGGGATTGTATGTATGATGTCAGATGTGATAGACGTCATAGGATTTTCGCATAACGAATAACTGAGAAAGCATGTTTGGGGTCTCACAGACGGCCAAAACGTTTCGCAACCTCGCCCTTTAGGCGTCTTACTATGTCATTTACTGATAAATGGCTCTAAGGATGGCGATGCTGTCTGTCCGTCCGTCCGTCCGTCCGTCCGTCCGTCTGTTTGTTTGTTTGTTCGCCCATTCAGCTGGACCCTTGTCTCTTCAGCCCTGAACAACATATCTCAAAAACTATTGGCCAGATTCCCATGGAATTTGGCTTGGGCAGGTACCTCGCCATTCTAACGCTTCACGTACCACGTTGTTAACGACGGAAAGCACACCATGTGGAAACTAACCAATCTCTAAATAGATTATAACTGATTGCCACCATAATTGATATGCAACTCAGAGTCGACCATCAACCGCTCAGCTATGGCCTTGCTCGGCTGCTCCTCCAGGGGCTTAATAGGCTTCTATTGGAGCGCCTGCCTTGTTTTCGAAGCCAAAATGTTTTGTGAGTCAATATGGTCCGCAAGGATGCATTTCTTTGGCATCAACGTGGTGAGCAAAAGCTATTCAGTTGACATGGTCCGCAGGTCCATATTCCTTTTGTGAAATGGTATGCAAAAAAGGCAGCCCCAGCGTCATTATAGTAACATCAGAAACAGGAACTTTTGCATACCATGAGTGTAATGGTGTGCATGTGTAAACTTAAACTTGGCAGTGGTACAACATTTTGCAGCATAGCAAAGCTTTATCATTGAAAGCGGCAAATTGTCTGTTCATGGGGAAGAGAGGAAAATGTATTCATGTGTATGATAATTAGTGGATTAGTGGATTCCTATAGGGCAACCAGACTATAGTTCTTGTCCAGATTTATTATTTCATATAGATTAACCCCAAGTAACCCAAGTCCATTGAGTTCAATGGACTTTCTCTCTAACCCCAAAACCCCAAAAGTCCATTGAGTTCAATTTGTGCTCATACACACGAAGTAACTGATGCCACGGAAAGAATAGAAGGAGAGACCCCAATGTATTAGCCAAAAATATTAGCACGGACCTGAGATCCCATGTCCCAGACGGACCCTGGCCGACATCAGCCCAAAACGCAGGCATAGTCCGAG
Source organism: Nannobrachium achirus (assembly GCF_963921795.1). NCBI lineage: Eukaryota > Metazoa > Chordata > Actinopteri > Myctophiformes > Myctophidae > Nannobrachium > Nannobrachium achirus. The sequence goes on from NC_137812.1 coordinate 57,655,107, forward strand.
GGCAAAGTCTAACTTATCTCATATCCTGGAACATCAAACCGGCACCAGGCAGAACATCACCCAGGACCAGGGTCCCTGTCCCAGATCCCAGGCGGCACCCTGCCGACACCAACGCAAAAACCAGTCCGAGGGCAAAGTGAATCCACATCCTGGACTTGAGCTAAGAGCATACACAACCTTCTATAATCTGACCAGGCCTCTAGTCTGACAACATACACAACAAAAACATATTGACATGTGTGCCTATCAACACTGATTTGTGCAGGTGCCCTTGCAGTTACCCAATGTTGAGAAGTAGTGATTAATATTAACAGCCAATACAAAATAGTCAAAAGAAATTAGCACAGCCACAGAACTCCATGTATGGAGATCCAAATATATTAGCCAAAAAAATATTTGCCCAAAAAGATTAGCACGGATTTCCATGTATGGAGATCCGTGCTCATACACATAAAGTACAGAACGAAAAGAACAGCCCATACAAGGAGATATGCACGTGTTTGCACCGCTCACTTCGCACTTGTAGGATTTTTAGACGATATTGACTTAATGCTGAAGCTTTCTGCATTTACATTTACTCAATCTGGCTAGCCATCGTCACGAAAAGGGACCGCCCACTTGTCCCTTTTCTGATGGCGTAGCCATCATTGACTCTTGTCTCGAGAGATTGACATTTACTAGATCCTTAGCCCTCTCCTCACCCGTCCCTAAGGGATCCATTGCTAAAACTGTATAAATAGCCTTATATATGCCTTGATATTATGATGTCACCCTTCCACATTTTTCCACATATCAGAACTCTTCGCGTGATTTTTGAAGGAATTGTTCTATGTTCAGGAGCAGCACAGCCTCTAGCGCAGACCTGGGCATTGTGCGGTCCGGGGGCCGTATGCGGCCCTTAATTTGGTTCACTCTGACCGGCCCTTGTAAATTACACTATAAATTGTAAATTGCAAATGACAAAATAAACACACTTTCTAATTTTACCTCGTGCATGGACTAAAGCTGCATTTCTTTTATTTTTAAGTTTTTTATTCACATACATATGGACGCAATGCGTACATCAGCACGTGTGCGTGATCTTTGGATGTTGTCTCAATAACAAGGAGGTGGTCAGACTGGTCACACGTCAAGACGACCTGCCTTACCTTACCCATCAAAAAAGGCTAAAGTGGCTAAAAAAAGAAAAATTCGATGCCGAATGCCGGGTATTTATGTACTGAAGTCGGACGTAAAGCCGTGTGTTTAGTTTGGGGAAGCACATCTTGCGGGGAGCACTGCCTTTTGGCCCGGCCCTCCACAATATTTTCTGTTGTTCATGTGCCCCCATGGAAAGAATAATTGCCCACCCCTGCTCTAACAGGGCTTTAATCTCATAGTCTTGTTTCCCAGTGTTTATAGGTAGCTTCCCTATGATGACTCCATCCAACTAGAGTTACTGCATCAAAATGTTCCTGTCAGTCAACAAGACATACTGTCTGAGTACTGGACCACAGTGTTTCATGCTCAAGGCTGGAGAATTCGTAGAACGACCAGAGCCGCAGTGCTGTTGCCAAACAACCGTCCAAGTTTGCGTTTGAGCAATAAAAAAAAGCCCATGAGAACAATTATAACATTGTTAGTCTACACTACAAGCTCTGCAGCGACTTCTCTTTCAAGGAGCACATGCAACCAAAAGTGAATAATTTATGTGTGCACTGTGCAGCACAAGAAAACTTTTTTTTATTATGGTTTGAAAAGTGACCATTTTAAAATAATATATCTTACTTTGTTTTTTTTTACAACAAGGGTTAATATTTTAGATTGTAATTAGAGAAAAGAAAAGATGAGTGTTAAAATGTTTTCATTTACTTCTTTCTATCGTTTTACCGATTTTGATTTCAGTGGGTAGGGGCATGCGTACAAGTGGCTAAATATGTCATTTTTGACACAGTAAGCCAGCAATGTCTTTATTACTATTTACAGTAACACTGCTAGCCCCCACAAGTCACATCTGCACAGGACTGCATGAGTGCATCTTGGGAATGGGCTTATTGTGTCTAAAAATACATATTTAGCCACTTGTACCACTGAAATCAAAAGCATTGAAATCGCTAAAACGATAGAAAGCAGTAAATGAAAACATTTCAACACTGATCTTTTCTTTCTCTAAAACAAAAAGTTTTTGTTAAAAGGTTGAATCGTTACATTCTGTAATCATTGCTATAGAGCGTTTGTTTAGTCACAGACGTCTCTCCAGCTCTCCAGCTCTTTAATAAATAGAAAATACATTTTCAGGTACTGTAGGTCAGTGATTCTCAACCTTTTCAGGCCGCGATCCCCCAAATAATCATATTTGAACTGGGGACCCCCCACCCTGATGAGCACTAAGAGTTGAGGCATTACATTTGGCATAACACGGTTATATTGTGAAAATAGCAAATGTACATTGTTTTCACAATTTCTGCCTCTAATGTTTGACAATTTGGCCAATGTTTAATTTGTCATTTTAGAGGTATCAAAAAGTCCTTAAATTGTCACATTAGAAATGTGCAGATACCCTCTATTCACTTAAACGTTATGTTGGTTTGTTTACGGTTGAGTGATCATCTGGGGACCCCCCAAAATAATTTAGGGACCCCCCTGGGGGTCCCAACCCACAGGTTGAGAACCACTGCTGTAGGTGATAGAATTTCAGCCAAGAGAGTAGGCTACCCATTTATCAGCTTCATTATTATAGTGTCCCAGTTCCAATTTTGTATGCTTGTGTCTTTGTGTCATCACTTCAAATATCAGTATCCAGTCTGAGCTCTCTATCCTGATTGGATAAAATTGGAATCCAAATAGATATTTAACACTTATTTTAACCAAATAAAATCACTTAACCCGACCTAAGTATAGAGGTATATCTGTCAAAAATGCTTTTGATCACTTTTCCCTTAGCATATGCCACCAAATGTGTTGCTTTGTAGAGCCTTGCTTTAGAGTTGTGTCATCTTGAGAAGTTGACAGGGTGAGCAACTATGTTGCTTAGGCTGATTGTTTTGAATTGCTGAATTGCCTCTCTGTTTATTGTATCTCTCCAGTGTAATAACTGTTTGATGCACTGTATCTCATTAACAGAGATTGAACACTGATCCAGTTTCTCTGAGAAACTGTGGGACATAAATAAAGGATCCTGTCTGTATGCTGCTGCTGCTGCAGTGCTTCCTGTTGGTGTTGATTTTAATGAGATAGAGAATCAGAATATTTTAGTCCCAAAGAGTAAGCTAACAATTCATACTTTTACGTTTAACTGTGTGTTGAAAATAAAGAAGAACATTACTGCAATGTGCCTTGTCATACCTTTTTCAGGCAGTGTTCCATTTCTACAGAATAACCCCCAAAAAAGAAGAAAAGAATGCCGATGTCTAATACACCTGCGGCCAGTGGAGTGGGTGTGTTGTAATGGCCCCGGTCTGAATGTACCGGTATATGTCTTATATAACTCAATCTCTGCTTTAATCTGATTTGGATCAAACTTTTCGGGGTATATTAGGACGGATACAGGAAGAATGGACACCTAAACATTGTAGGCACCTCCATGCTGTTGAATGTTGCAATGTTTGCTGAATTTAATAGGCACACACTATAATGTTTTTTCGATGTGAATAGTACTGTATGTGAAAACGTTAATTCATTATTATTTATTTTGTCTCTTTAATGAGCGATTGTAAAGCTAGATAGTATAGCGGCCTATACTCTGTAGTATGGTGGTATCTGAGGTGGCCAGTCCTCCACAAATGGTGCCCAGACTTCTCAGATGCCAACTCTTCCAGTTACCTTCAGGAGTCTGACCTACTGACTTTTGAGCGGTGCTAACTGCTCCTACATCTGGCTTTGTCTGTATGTACGTATGTCCCGATGCCTGTATGTATGTTCCGCCTCATGTGGAATGCTTAATGAAATTAAAGCTAACGCTGCTAAGGTCAAGGTCACAAATGAAGATCAAGGTTTTGCCATATGCTTATACATGGGTCAGTGTGGGGGTTGGGGTCATGGGGTGATGCCTGAAGCAGCAGGATACCCAACACCTGTGACTAATGAGCTGATTGGCTGGCAGCCATTAAGAGTCAGCCACTCAGTTTTCTCTGTGTGTTTTGTGAGCGGGCCTTGCATTAAATGTGGTGCAGGCGTGGCATTAAATAAACCAGTAAGACTCCATAATCGGGAGATAAGCAACCGTCAGGTTGCATGTATGCACAAATTGGCCTTATCAACCTCATGGTGGCGTTAGAAGAGGGGCATGTGAGAAAGCAGGGGCGGAGGTTGTGGTTTGCCAGCCAAGGAGTGTGTGCAAAGTTTGGCATGGATAGGGGCAGCGGTGCCGGAGATAAGAGTAGGGCAAAAGTGTGACGTGACGTGACGGACAGATGGAGGGACTTCACGTGGAGGTTTTCATAGTAACTTGCGACCTGACGGTCGCAATTAATGTCAGAAATCCAGCTTGTTGTTCCGCATTCAAAAAACATACACAATTGTATCATTACCTTGGTTGCTACTTAATAAATAGCTATATTTGCTTACAGGTCTCTGAATAAATAATACTAGAGTGAATTGCAGTAATGAGTATGTATCACTTGTATACCGGTACATGTGATGGCTAGCCATGAATACAGAGAAACCTATCCTACAATAGAGTTTAATTAGGTCAAACTGTTGGGTTGTATAATTGTTAAGATTATTATGAAATTATTTATCCAGATTTTTAGGCTATTGAATCAGGGACTTGTGAGCTTTATCCTGCCAGTGGATACATTTACAGTGATTGAGGACTGTACTTCTGACGCAAATATATTTGTTCTCCAGCGAAATGTGTGACAGCAAATCCCTGCTGAATTGCTTGTAATAAACAAAATTGTGTTGAAATATCTTGTGTTTACAAAAGGTATGAATGAACATTAATCGACACAGGCCAGATGTTGTCAGTATGGATGAAGATTCAATGTTCCTGGACGATTTCACACATGACATAGGCCTATGAAATCAGGGCACTTTGGGATTGTGATTTCACCATCCTCTCCACGTTGGGTATATTTCATGGCCAAGACCACATTACATTGTTTGTGTATCTCTTCCTCCACAGCTCAAACAACAGAAGGGGGTTGCTCTCCCGTGGAGAAGGGCAATTAGCTCATCATATTTACTCCTGCATAAGTCCCAGCTGTGTAAATGTGCAACATAACCCAACGCAAGCAAATACAAAACATGCAGGGGACATCTGCCGAGGGCGATTCAAGAGATTTCTCCTTTGGCACCAGAAGGTACTCCTACAGTACATACTCAGTGGTGTGTTCTAGACTTTTTTTGAGAGCATACTATAATTATGATCCGCGGCTATTCGTGTGGCCAGGGCATACGCCAGTGCTTAATGCCTATCAAATACGCTGTATACCGGTACGTGCGTTTCCATGCAACAGTGAAGAATTGAATTTATCACACTAGCTGTATAAGGACTATAAGTCAAACTGGGTCGAATTATGTTGAGGTTCAACTTACAAAATACTTGACAGCTTCATTCATTCATTGGCGTCTGTAGGCATTGGGTTTGTTTCATATCTGACATCTGTATCTGTTTGTAAATAATACCCATTTCACAGTCAGCTGGAGGCATTTGAATATGACACCAGGGGAGACTTGGCTGGAATGTTGGAACGGATGCCAGCACATGCATAATGATTTATTCTAAGTATTAAGATAGAGAGGGTTTCTAAGAATTGTATACCAGTAAGACTCCCTAATCGGGAGATAAGCGACCGTTGGTCGCTTATCTCCATAAATAGGCCAAAAAGTAGTTTGTGCAAAATCGTCCTGATGGTGGCGCTAGATGGGACAGATGCGTTGTGATTACATGACTGTAGAGATACTGTGTACTGGTGTGCATGATTTTAGGGCAAAATCTGTAGGAGCAGGGTGACTGTAGAGATACTGTGTAGTGGTTTGTGTGATTTTAGGGCAAATTCTGTAGGAGCAGTGTCCAAAAATGTGTTTTTTAAAAATCAGCCAGATGGTGGCGCTAGATGGGACAGATGCATTTTGATGACATGACTGTGTAGTTATGAACAATAGCTAATGTATACAACTAACCTTTGTGGTATGTTCTTGCAAAAGTCTCATTTCTTCTAGAAGTCTTCAAATCTTGTGTGTTGTCTTCATTGAGTTTGGGAGAAATGCCAATACTAGCATGCAAGATGCAAGCTCTCCTGCTGTGTGTGTGTGTGTGTGTGTGTGTGTGTGTGTGTGTGTGTGTGTGTGTGTGTGTGTGTGTGTGTGTGTGTGTGTGTGTGTGTGTGTGTGTGTGTGTGTGTGTGTGTGTGTGTGTGTGTGTGTGTGTGAGAGAGAGAGGACAGTGGCAACATTCCTTGCCACTTGGCAGGTCACACATTATGTTTGAGAGAGAGAGAGAGAGTGTGTGTGTGTGTGTGTGTGTGTGTGTGTGTGTGTGTGTGTGTGTGTGTGTGTGTGTGTGTGTGTGTGTGTGTGTGTGTGTGTGTGTGTGTGTGACACAGAGAGAGCAGCCCCGTTGGGGTGGTCATTTGGTCATTTTTGCACATTTGGTAATTTTTTACACCTGGGGGTCCCCCAGGGACCTGGGGGTCCCCGAAACTCCGGGGGTCCTTGGAGGTTGTAGTTTGGCAGGCAAGGAGTGTGTGTGCAAAATCTGGCATGGATCGGGGCAACGGTTGCAGAGATATGAGCAGGGCAAAAGTGTGACGTGTGACGTGTGACAGAGGGAGTGACGGAGGGAGTGACGGAGGGACAGCCGGTGGAGGTTTGGATAGTGTGCAAGTAACTGCGACCTACGGTCGCAATCAAGAAGCACTGAGGAAGTGCCTTGGTCTTGGATGTGAGATGCAGAATAGTGGTTGCCGTTGCTATGGAAATTGAATTTTAGAACAACCTTAAGGCCTGATTAATTTTTGAGAACACAATTCAAGCTACACAGTTTTAAACCAGGGGAAATAATGGGATCCTATAACATGCATTTTCTTGTTTTAAATAGCCTTTGCATTAATACTTAGAAATTGTGACTTAAAACCTGACTACACACCTACATTCCTATCTTTTTCTATCCCATGGAGTCCCTTTTTTATGAATCCTATTTCTTTTCTAAAAACCCACATCTATTTTTATCTGGCATGTTCACTGTTGCTAGGAGTGGAGCAGTGCGGGACGTGTATTCAAGTGATGCACCCCCTGGTTTAATAATGCATAAGTGCGGCGAATGCACCACAAAGGACTTCTCCTGGTACTTGTGACTGCACAGCAAAATTCTCAGTGTTAGTTGAATTCTGAGAGTGTGACATTTTTCATAGTCAGAGTAACATCAACACCAAGAATTTTACAGTGTAGAGTTACTCTACTCAGCCTCTCTCCGATGCCAGGGTTTACATTGAGCATTCTTATACAGGAGGTTCTGAGACACTGCTGAGGAGTATTGATGTACATTGAGATTTATTGAGCAGAGCCTCCCTGCTTTGTTATGACAAACTCCAGGGGTGAGAAGGAGTGGGGATTAAAACAGAACTTGGCACACGGATTCCAGAACACTGAAAACAAAACTTCGAAACTTTCCAAAATGTTCCGTGTGTCGCTGCCCCACCCTGGAGAATGGAACAGATAACCCAGTTCTGTCTCGGCAAATCGGACTACAGAACATCAAAGCCATTCAGTAAACAATGTTTAGGAAAAACATTCTCAAAGATTAAGCTGTGTGGTTGGACGGAGCCGGGCCAAGCTGAGACTGCCCTCCTTTTTATCATGCTCTAAACAGCTTTCCTCTTCTTTCTGATTCCGTTTAGTCACGCTATGTGCCGGCCTAACCTATGTTGGCCCCGCACAGGGAGCAGAAGGCTCTCATTTCGGCTCTGGCAGCTAGAGTGCCGATGAGCTCATCTTTGTAGAAGAGCTGGACACGGTGGGCGATGTGCTTGAAGGCTTGAGAGGGGAGAGAGGTGGGGAGGGGAGAAGAGAGGAGGGGAGGGGGGCTCAGAGAGGGCCGGGGGAAACAGATGCAGCAATAGAGAGAATTGCTGGGAGTTTAATGTTGGTTAAGTTGAGAAGTTTTCTGTTCTGGCAGTAACGGATAGCCTGTTGCCACCAGCGATAACCCTCTGGGAAGCAAGGCTTTAGCAAAAAAGCAACTCTGGGCCAATTAGCAGACTATCTGGAACAAATGAGAGAAATGTGTTGTTCACAGCGCGTTTTTAACGACCACCTCCCGAAACTCACATGCCATAATGGAAATTAGATTCAGACGACTGTATTGATCCCAAAAAGGGCAATTCACCCGCTGTGACTCCATAGTCTTTATAGAGACGAGGGAGAAGAATGGGAGAGAGCGAGTTCCATCAGTAACATGGGGATAAGACAACACCCTCAAGCAGGCACAGGAAAGAAGAAGGTACGATAAGATATGCAACATTAGACGCTTTCCAGGGATAAAGTGGAAACAGACATGTAGCTGAAGGAAGTATACTGCTAAGAGGGGGGGGGCATACAACAGGAGTCAGGTGTCTGCCAACAAGAGCATGATAAAGACATCACTTGTAGAAAAGGAGTTAAACATCTGCAGCAAACAGGAGGAGATAGGAGAAGGAGTAAGAGAGTGGAACGTAGGTGGAGGAAGAGGACAAGAGACATCCGTGGAAGTGGATTACTGATTGCAGAGAGCTCTAATAGCCCCAGACTGGCCACACTCCATTACAGAGTCATTTCATGCAGCAGACAGGCAGCTTTTATTACCTACTCTCATTACACACACACTGCCCAACATTGCACTCTTCTCCGCACCACCACACCACGGATGTCCGTATGTCTGCGTGCATGCTCTCCACATGTGCCTGTGTGCAGGACCACAGATGAACATGCAGACATACTGTGCATACACACATGCAAGCGCATACTACACGTTCTCTTTACACAATGCAGAATCGTGAGTGCATGTGTGCCCGTGCAGCCGCCACCGCGGGTCCTCTGTGCTCCTCTCCTCTGGAGATCGGCTATGTGTGAACAGCGGGGGCCAATCCACAGCAAGTGGCCGTGA